>NW_028288601.1:2962500-3071497 GCF_059628265.1 Tinamus guttatus | reverse complement strand
AACCCTGTGTCTCCCAGGCAGTGCTTTAAGGGCGACTCCAGAGTAAACAACATCTTGGAAGCACAGTCAGCTGTCGCATATTTAAGAATTTGGTTTAGCCTTCAACAGGGCCACATATGTAATCGCTTATCTAAAGAAGACATAAAATACAATAAGCTTTGGAAAAAATTCATGATTCAGCAAAAATAAAGGGAGTAATATACTTAGCCGGAGATGTAAGCTATCAGCTAGTCTGCATTTGGCTGGTGTTATGTTTAAAGGAAAATACTGTATAATTCCTATTTAGAGAATGTGTTCACGGTATGGATGGAAAGACATTAGTTCCATCTAACATGAAGAGTAGCAAATGTCTCTCGTTATTAAAGACAGCACGTAATATATACACCTGAGAAATGTACTCTAGGCGCTAGAAAGCATTTCTAGATTCTGGCTTCACTCTTTTTCTACTGAATAAAATTCGACCAGAATTGCATGGGCACGCTGAAATGTAAAGCTAGTTGAAGAACGTGGGATCATATCACGGTATCGAGTAACTTTCTGCTGGGAGGCGGTTGATACAGGGAGCACCCACAACATCGACGAAGAGCCTTTAAATACTGCTGAGGACTGAGCCGGAGCCAGCTGGCCCCGAAGCGACGGGCGCTGCGCAGATGGCGCGTTGCTCCTCACGGAGCGCACTCCGACCGCTGCCCCTGCGCGGACAACCACGCGTGGGGGGGCTCGACAGAGCCCCAGTTCGGGAAAGGGGGGCTCCGATGGATGCCCCGCTTTCCTTCTGGCTCCTGCAAAACTTTTCCAGCGTGACATGAGAGTGACACGTCGAAAGGCGAGGAGGCACGTGTGTGGTCACACACAGCCGCGGTGACAAGGCAGGACAAGGAGAGACAAGCGTGGGGCTGCCGCCACCGTGCGTGCTTGATGGTGCGTGCAGAGTCCCCCCGCGCACATGACAACCTACCCCTCACTTTGTGTCCCGCGTGTTTTTCCTCCAGCGTTGCACTCCACGTGGGCTGCTCCCCGCAAAGCGCGGGGAGCAGAAAGGGAGAAAAACCAAGCAAGCAAAGCGATAGGTGCAAGGGCCAAGGTAAAATAAGGGAGGCTTCAGAGCATCCCTCCGTGCTGGGAAGCCACGGGGTGCCCACCACGGGCAGGCCCATGGTAGGGCGCTCTCGGACAGTACTGCGGTGCAGGTGCATTGCGGCGGCACCGGCCCCGAGTCGGGCCTGGGAGCGGCGGCCCCGGCACCAGGCGGCTGCGAAAGGCCCAGCCTTGGCCTCGGGGCCTTGAGCCCAGCGCCCCTCAAGGCCAGCCGAGCTGGCTTGGCAGGGACGGCGGCGGGGCGGGGAGCTCCGGGTGTCTGGGGCAACCTTGCCCCGTCTGCGACCCAGCCCGCGCCGCCGCGCCCGGCACGGTCTGTGTTGCCTGCAGGGGCAAAACTGTCCCGGGTCGGCTCCGGGGCCGGGATCGGGCAGCGGGAGCTGGGACGCAGCGAGCGGCGGGACGGGAGCAGCCTGCGGGAGGAGCCCTTGCAGACGGGGCCATGGCTAAAGGGGCTCTCTGCTAGAGCCAGGAGGAAGGGCTGCCAGGTTTGCCTTGTTTGCACCACTTTTGTTAAAAATGCAGAAGATCCGGCATTTTTTACCATTATTTTTACACAATTATTTATTTACTTATTTGTTTTCAATGGGAAAGACGGGAAGGATCTCTCCACTCCCAGCTCAGGTGACCTTCAGCTAGAGTCTCCTCAAAAGTCACTCACTCCCTGCTCCCACTGTGGTGAGTCCCCGTAATCTGGAAGGATTATGTCTAAAGATAGCCGCGGTTGTACCCTCGGGAACGCACAGTCTCATCTGAGCAAAGGACTGGAAAAGTGAGGAAAAATGGCTGTTAGACAGACCCAGACATTACAGATAAAATGCCTCCATCAAGTCCATGTTTTAATCACTGAAACCACTTCTGAAAAGGGAACCCTCTTGGAGAATGTACTCAAACAGCTGTCTTCCAGTAAAGGCAAACATGTCCAATATTTCCTGTATGATTTTTTTTTCCTCCCCTTTCTTTCCCTAGATCCTGCGCACAGTCGCCTTTTGCCCCGAGAGGCTTATTGTTTCCCTAGGTGGAGATAGGACTCAGGAGCCACCGCCTCCCGAAGCACCGAGCCCGCTACTCCTGCACCCGGCAGCGGCGTTCGCGTCTGCTCCTGAGCTCTTCTAATGGGACGCGATGTCAATGTCACGCTATTGCAAGAATGTTATGGCGAGAAGAGATATGTGCAAAGGATTTCTCCCGTATTGTGAAGGAAAGAGCAGCTCCGGCTTCTCCTCGCCAGCTTTTCAGTTGGAAATAAACCAGCACAAAATGGGCCTTAAGCTCAGGAAGAAGTTTTTTGTTTTGTTTTGTTTTGGTTTTTGTTTTGGTAATGAAAAAGGTGGAGGGATAAGTTTAATTGTAATCAGGCTGCAACAATACACCATGTGATCATGTGGTAGCAATTATTAAAAGCTCCCTGCAGAAATAGAGAGGATATGCCAGCTCACTGTATCCTGGGCTTATTTTATTTATTAATTTTATTTCTTTCTTTCTTTTTTTTTTTTTTTCAAAATTGTACCCGGCTGATACATCAGGCAAGGAAGGAATTTTACACCCCAAACGTTAAACCGTGAAAATCGGAGGAAAGCCCTACACTATCAAGGAACATTACATTCGAGTAACATTTTGTTATTTATTGCCACTACACGTCCATACTAGAACATTTTTAACTGGAAGATGTGACTGTCCTGATAAAACTACTGCACTGGATATCTGCACAGATAGCCTGGCCTCCTCGCTTATCTGAATTTACTAAGACAGAAATAAAAAATTGTCTCGGCTCCCTTCGTGTGAGCGGACAGACTTTATTGCGAAGGAATCCGTCTCAGTTTGCATGGCAAGGCAAAATTAATTGAAATTGTAGGTGGGACTTTATCACTGCATTCGAGCAGCCCGCGGCTGACAGAGAGCCTGCGAGTGCTCCCGTTCATTGGGGTGTTTACACGACAGTTCCGTAAAACATTTTCTGCTACCTACCAACGCATAGAGACGGACTTCTATTGCTTTCCTCGGCCGAATATAAACAGAAATTTATCGCGGCTCCCTGGAAATGCGATGGCGAAAATATTCCATTAAATCTTAGTAGAAAAAAACAACAGAAGAGAGATCTTGTTCGCGAGACAGAAGCCAGGATCATTCCCCCTTTAAGTTTAATCACTGGAAATACCTCCAGCGTGCTTTCTAGAACTGCAAAAATAATTTAAAAATTACGGGAGAAGAGATTTTTAAGAACTCGCTCCATAAGGATTAGTCCATGTCCTACACCTCGGATGGAAGCCGATGCATTATTTTTGAGCACACCTTGTTTATAGTAGATGGCAGTTTAAACGTTAGAATTGTCCGAAATAGGTAGATCTCTATGTAATGTGCGCAAGGGGTTTAGGGGGTCGCTTTAATGCAGGATTAAGCCCTAAGCAAGTCTTACTGGACTTTACTCTTTCTGCATTTTCTTTCACGAATTCTTCTTATTTTGTAATTATCTCGGACCCCCCCAGCACGCAGTGGGAGGGAGAGAGTTAAGATGTCCTGCGAACCCTGCTCGTAAAGCTGCTTAGTTCCATTAGAAACACATGAATATCCTGAAATACAAAGTGTCTTTAAACGAACTCAGGAATGTTTATCTCAATAGTTGATGCTTTAGAAATTATGGAAGAAAGAAGCCGTGCCACTACTGCTCCGATTTAACCTCCTGGCAGGTAAATTTCATTTGCTCATGAAAATCAAATTCGATTAAGGATCTTGCTCCTACTATCACTTTACCTACGTGTTTTCCAAGACTTCTGCGCTGTGAAGGAAGGACATTATTAGTATCTGAGTAACTAAGATCACCCTCTAGCCCCTCTATTATCAACTAAGATCTTTTAGAGGCTTTAGAGAGATTTAACTGTATTTTCAGAAGGGAATTCTGCTTATTATTTTTCTCTTCACGTTCCTTAACTAACTGTAAGCAATGAAGGGGATAATAAGAGTGGATTTCCTTTCATTAGCCCTAAGTTTTCATCTGTATTCGTACGATTTTGATTATCCTGCCAGAAATTAAAGTTCCTCTCAGCAGAGCATTGTTGCGGCAGCACTCTTAAGGGGACACGTGTGTTATCACACAAAGGCTTGTTTTAAAGAAGCCTTATAGATATTTTGTGTCGAAAAAAAAATCCTCTTTTTTTTCCCAAAACATGTAATTCCTCTGAAAGTACTTTCTGTTTCTCTAAGAAGAGGGAAGTTTAAAGGCCCCTTTAGAAAAATGAGTGGCCATATTCCCATCATATGGGAAGATTTACAAATCGTTTGTATATATTGGTTTAAGGCCAAAATCCTGCAGTCCTCACTGTGGCAAGACTATCGTTGGCTTCATGGCGCCGATAACACACAATGTCTTGGTTCAAGGTTTTTATAAGGGCCAAATTCTGCCTGTGGCTACACCTGCAAGGCGGGCAAAGTGTAGCCAAAGGGAGAATATGGCACTGTAGGGTGTTCTGGGTATGTGAAATTGTAGTGGCTGTGGACTGCGAGGAGCTATCAAAATCGGTGAGAATTTGCCTGGCGCTGGAAGAATTCGGCACCTTCTACAATTATCCTACTGATAGTAGTTCTTCACCCTCCTGCCCCCTCGTAAATTAATAGTCGTTTTAGAGGAAACGATTTCACTGGTGAAACTCTTCTTTGCCCTACCAGGATAAATGCAAAGTGTGTTTGCAACAAGTTTGCATCCAACCAACTGAAAAAAAAATGTCGACGTTTTATTACAAGCTGATATTTGGGATAGCCTAAATTTACTGATCAATAAGAAGGGGAAACTAAAATGGAAGAAGCTTTTGATTGGTCTTTTGGTTCCATAAATGGAAGTAATCAGTTATCAAATTAAATTTACCAAATTAGCCGTTTGTAAAGAATAGCCAAATCCAATCAGTGGATTCAAATAAACTCTTGTATAGTTTGGATTATTTTAGCAAGTTTGGAATGGGAAAAAAATAGAATCTCTCTAATAAATGTGAAAAAAATATTGTATATTCAAGGCCAAGCGGGAAGAATGGCTCAAACATATTTTTATCCCCGGTGTTGATTACAGGGTCCATGATTTTCGAATAACATCTGTCCTGCTCAATGCCTTCAGCCCTCACAGTTCCTTCCCAATACCAAAAGGCAGATAGCCATTAAGGCAGGCAGGAATTACAGCCCCATAGCTGGAGAGTGAAAACTGGCTATGGAGGAAAAAAAAAAAAGAAAGAAAGAAACTCCCTTCTCAGTGTCAGTAACTTATAGAAGGTCGGTCTTCGCAAATTTAGGACAGCAAAACAAGGGCATAATAACTGCATCCGATAATAACTTTTTTCTCTCCCTCGCTCTTTGAGGGAATGAATGTGCCCCATGCAGATGTCATTTTCACTATTTTGAGTAAATGCTGCAATTACTCGACTCCCACCCACGTCACGGCAAACAAGGGAAGGGGACAGTTGTATCACATCTCTTATCAGCTGCCAAAGGCTTGGTCCTCCTTCCTAATGACAAATACAACTCTAGAGTGGCAGAGATATATAGAGGAGAACAAAAATGGAAAATAATAACAAAAAGAGAGACCTTTTTAATCTAATCTCTCCTCTCCCCTTTGGACACAGAGCTGGAGCGCTTCCAAGTGGGTAAACAAAACAAAAAAACAGCCACCAAGACGCAGCAGACCGGATGCCCCCCTCCTCCGCTCCCCCCTCGCACCGGGTCTCGGAGCTACATTTGCGCGGAGCTTCTCCCTCCCCATGGAAAGGGGATGGAAAAGGGAGGCAGATAAACGAGCCCGCTCCGCGGCCAGCACAGAGGAGAGTTTGGGCCGGGGGGAGGGCTGGGGGGAGGCCAAGGTCGCATGGCAGATCACTGGTCTCACGACGACCCGTTTTTAGCAAATCAGACGGGTCTTGGGGCTGCGAATGACAGTTCTCACATTGGCTAGACGGCAACTTTCAACTTGACCTTGGCCTCTAGCCGTGTCTAACCCGCATGTAAAACAGCGCTGCCCCATAGAGCTGCCTTCCCTTCCCCCCTTCTCTCCTTCCCCCCCTCCCGCCCCTCTGCAAGGCTTTTTTTTTTTAAGCGGATTTTTTTTTTTTTAAGCAGAGGAAAACAAACCGACCCAAATCATGGCAGTCAAGCAATGTTTGACCGGGGGAATCCACAGGTTTCAAAACTGGAGCCTGAAAGAAAAGGGAAAATATGCGGGGAATAAATATTTGCTTTTGGCCATCGGGAAGAATGCGGAAAAGAGTAAGCAAAGTCAAAATGGAAACCGTTTATTGGCTACAATTAGGGAGAGAAGAAACAAAAGTTGCTAAAATATTGTTGAATTACTCGAGGAACGAGAACGGCTTCACTTATCCCAATCAATAGCACTTAAAAATCACCTTGAAAAATGCACGGGCGCCCAAGGGCCACTTCCCATGGCTGGCAGATGTTCTGCGGGCCACGGACAAGGAAAAGCCCGCCCGTGACAAAGTACGTCCCGGGACAGCTCTGCACTGGTAGCAACGCGGGCAAAACAATGCGACCACGTCAATGGGAAGCACAATAGTATAATAAATACGCTGAGCTGTCAGGCACGAAACAAAGCAACAGGCAAGAGCAAAAAAATAGCATTAATAAGAAAGATTAGTTTTCAGTATGGGAGAATTTGGGATATTTTGGCCGCGCGCATTAAGACTGGGAGCTGGTAAGGATGAGGCGACTGCAGCTTTAGGTCAAGTTTATGGATAGCTCGGTGAGAGCGCCGTTTGGGTTCAAGGTTGCGTGCAAGTGATTGAATACTGGGGGGGAAACGCATCCGCGCCCATGAAAAAGGCGGCGATTTTTTTTTCTCCCTTTAAAAATTCCTTTTATTTTAACGGAAAAGAAAATGCGTTTTTTTGGTTCTCTTTCACATAGAACTGCGACCGCTAAAAACAATTTGTTAACAAGAAAAAAGAGTAAAGTTACATCCTTTTTTTAGCCTCAAAAACATCTTTCCCAGCATAAAAGAGCATCGCGGGTCCATACACACACTGCACAACCCAACGTGATATTTTACAGCCAAAGAAGATTCAAGCCGAATTGTAGGCCCCGGTTTTTATTATTACTGTAACAAATAATGCAGCGGAGTTACGATGGAGCTCGAGTTAACCCTCCCGTTCCCCGAGGCCTGGAAGAGCTAGTTTTCCAGCCACGCTTTTTATCTGACTTCTGCGGCTTTGTGGCAAGAGATTAGACCTTTGGCTTTCGATGGGCAGTGAGAATAAATAAATAAATAAATAAATAAATTTAAAGGAAGAAATAAAGGAAGTAAGTACCCCTGGAGCCCTCGGTTCCAAACCCTTATCTGGTCCGGCGTGCGGGCCTGGGAAGCGTTTCCGCCACGGTCTGCGGCAAGGCCGGGCTAGCAGCATCCCTGCGTGCCGGGCACCTGGACGGGGCGCCGCCAGCTCTATGGACCGGGCTGCAGTCCGCAGGGCAGGAGGGAGGGAGGAAAGGAGGCGGCTTAGTCCAGCCGAGGGGTCTCGGGTGCCCGCAGCGCTAGCCGGGGCGGAGAGGGCCAAAGTGAAGGCGAGCAAAGGGGCAAAGGGCCCCTCCACCGGGAGGGGGGGGCGATATGCTGGGGCGGGGGGGGCACGCATCGGGCAAAGCAACAACAGGGCTTAAAAAAAAAAAAAAAAAAAAAAACAGAGAGAAAAAGAAAAAAGCTGCTCACGCCTCGGCGAGCGGAGGGCGGGAAGGAAGGAGGCGGAGGGCAGGGGTCTCTCGCTCCCCCCACCCCCACCCCGGGCGCTGCCGCGGCAGGGGCGGCCCCGCGCCCGCGCCCCCGGCGGCCGCCGCGGCCCCGGCGCGGCCCCGGCGCGGGCCCCGGCCGCGGCCCCGGCCCGGTTATTGCCTGATTTAATTATCTCCACTTTATTCCTTCAGATGTTTATCAGCTGCTTTGCATATCACGTGGGGGCGCGCGGCCCAATGAGGGCGCGCCTGGCGCGACACTGGCGCGTCAGCCGCGGTCAAGTCCCGGAGATTGAGTATCTCTTTTTTCAGTCTTTGGGGCTTTTAAAAAAGAGCCACTAGTCTCAATGCGGATCGGGCTATGACAGCCTCCGTGCTCCTCCACCCCCGCTGGATCGAGCCCGTCATGTTCCTCTACGACAACAGCCTGGATGAGATCAATAAGAACATGGACGGGTTTCACGCGGGCAGCAACTTCGCGGCGGCGGCGGCGGCCGCCAACCCGTGCCGCAACCTCATGGCTCATCCCGCGCCCCTCGCCGCCCCCAGCGCCGCCGCCTACACGTCGAGCGAGGCCCCCGCGGCCGGCATGGCCGAGCCCGCTGTCAAGCAGTGCAGCCCCTGCTCGGCCGCCGTGCAGAGCTCGTCGGGCGCCGCGCTGCCCTACGGCTACTTCGGCAGCGGCTACTACCCGTGCCGCATGACCCACCACAACGCCATCAAGTCCTGCGCCCAGCCTGCCTCCTCCTTTGCCGACAAGTACATGGACACGTCGGTCTCCGGCGAGGACTTCACGTCGCGGGCCAAGGAGTTCGCCTTCTACCAGGGCTACGCCGCCGGGCCCTACCAGCCCGTGCCCGGCTACCTGGACATGCCCGTGGTGCCCACCATCGGCGGCCCCGGCGAGCCGAGGCACGACCCCCTGCTCCCCATGGACAGCTACCAGCCCTGGGCCATCACCAACGGGTGGAACGGGCAAGTGTATTGCCCCAAGGAGCAGAGCCAGCCGCCGCACCTCTGGAAATCCGCCCTCCCGGGTAATACACCTGCGTGGGTCCCGGCCCCGCTAGCCCCTCTCCCTGTCACGTTCCCACCCCAATTCCCCCCCACCCCCACCCCAGCCTTGGCTTGCCCCACTCGCGTTTTTGGCCAGAAAACCTGCGGGCTGACCCCGGCGCGTTCCCACCGCACGCACATGCCTCGGCACTCCTGTGTGAGTGTGCACCCACCCCCGGAAAAAAAAAAGAAAAAAAAAATCAGTCCCTCAGCCAGTCAGTCCCAATGCTCAGCACCCTAGGAAGGGAAACAGCTGGAAAAAAAATCTGCTGAAGGTATGAAGTATTCGCTCCTAGCGAGAATTTTCCGTAAACACTGCAGCCTGCACCCTTGCAGCACTGCTGCGACCGGGTAGGGTTGCTCGTGGGTCCTTCTTGCGATTTTTGTTGTTGCTGTTGTTAAACATAGTTATCTGCCTGTCTGACAGCAGCGAGGCATTCTGCTCCTAAAAGCTGCTTGTTGTAGGGGAAAAAATATATGTACAGAGAGAGAAAAACCTCAAGTGCTGAGCGGTGTTTCAGTAGCTAAACTAAGCCGGGGGAGCAAGGCAGAGGCAGAAGCGTCCGATAGCTCTATCCTCTGTAGTACTTGAAGATTTCGCGGTCAGCTATGAGCATTTCATAAAGTTTGTGCTCGTGTTTTTTTCTGTTGCAGACGTCGTTTCCCATCCCTCTGATGCGAACTCATACCGACGTGGGAGAAAGAAGCGGGTACCTTACACCAAGGTCCAGTTAAAAGAACTCGAAAGGGAATACGCTACAAATAAATTCATAACCAAAGACAAACGAAGAAGGATATCGGCAACTACAAATCTGTCAGAGAGACAGGTCACAATCTGGTTCCAAAACAGAAGGGTCAAAGAGAAAAAAGTTATCAACAAATTGAAGACTACCAGTTAATGGATTAAAATGGAGAAACAGCAACCCACCGGATTCAGGACTTTTTGTTGTTGTTGTTGTTCAGATTAAAATAATTATTAATAATAATTAAAAAGAAAAGACAATGAAACTCTTCTTTCAGAACAAGAGATCTGTATCTTTGGAATTATAGCATTTTTTTTTAATATTGCTGTAGCAAATGGTTAAAACTGACAGTTCTCCCGAAATCCAAGGCAGAAAGTCTAACTGACAAACTGCAAAGCCCAAATACCCAGCCCTGAGAGATTCACTTTCAGTTATGACACACAATTTTCTGAGAAACTTGTAAGTACTTCTGTGACCTTACTATTTCAGAACATTCTTCGTGGCCACGATCTGAGAGCTGCTTAAAGTGAGGAGGTCGATGTGTACACATAAGCTTTCTTCTTCCATTGCAATCCAAACTGTCTGGTGAATGACTGCTCAGGTAAACCACAGTGGGAAAAAAAAGTACAATTACTGTATGTTTTTAAACAATGCATTTTATGTAAAAAAAATAATAAACGTCGAAGGTACTGAATAAGGATTTCAGAGACATCAGTAATGAAGGAAGCTCTGTGGAGGATTTATCTTGATAGCAAATTTAAAACATCACAGACTATTGGGGATAGGAATGAAAATATTTACTTGGAGATATCTTTCTTTTGTTTTTGTTTTTATTTTTATTTTCAGTAGATGATTTCTTGTCATCTGAACTGTTTGTTGTTTTCTTTTTTTCTTCTTTTCCTGCAGACCGTACAATAGATACTTTTTAAGCGACTCTGCCTCCTTTAGACCTCAAATGATCTTCAAGAATTAATATTGTAAGTCCCCGGAAAATCTTAATTGTTTGACTCTGGGTGAATCCAAAAACATGAGCATTGGCATTACGTTATAGTAAAAAACCAATATCGTTTCTGGAAAAAAAATCCAAGAACTTCGAACTGAATTACGTTTTTTTCCCAGAAGTATTTTGATTTATATAATCTATATTTTGATCTATAAGTAATTAGTCGTTTCTCCTTGTTTATTGTCTGTTATGAGGCCGCATTAGAACATTTAGGGATTCTTTTTACAGCACCTTTTAATCCAATCAGTTATTTCAACCAGCACATTATTTTGTTTTTATTCACTATAAGAAGCTATCTTGTAAATAAAAAAAGAAAATCAGCGCACTGTGAAAATGTACTTGTGCACCCTCATTTTTTTTATATTTCTACTGAAAAAAATGGAAATCCAAGACGTGTAGATAGGTATAGTAGTATTAATACTGTTAATAAAATAGTCACTGTAACAAAGACTGAAAGAAATACTCTTTATTTTTGGCACCTATGTGCATTTCGTAAAGAAATACAAAGTATCTGCCTTACAATTGTAACACTGCTGTCTTCTATTGTGTAGTTGATATATATATATATGAATCGCTGGGGTGTTATTAATTTTTTTTTAGTTGTTGCTGTTATTGTTTTCCCGGCAGTGTTAGTGTGGGGAAACAGGCCTGATAATCATCCTTTCCAAGCTGAAAGTGATCTAGTAATGGTAAAGAGCCAGCTATTTTGAAGAGGGGTTGGGAGATAGGGGAAGGGAAAAATAAAAGGAGAAATGATGATATTCATGTAGAGCTGCAGCCCTGGCCGGAAAATGAGAACCAGCCTCGGCGGCCCCTCCAGCGCAGAGCCCGCGGGGCTTGGGCTTTATCGCCGAGCCAGGCGATGCCATCATGGGCACGGCTGGGGGAATCGCTTGTGGTGACAGGGCTGGGAAGGAGGCCTTAAACCTTGACCTTGACGGGGGAAAAGGAAAAAAAAAAAAAGGGGGGGGGGGGCTGACGACAATTTGTGACCTTGACTTTTGACAGCTCGCGGCATTCGCGAGCCGAGGGCGCCACCTCGCGGCCGCGGCGGGCCGCGCTGCAGCGCTGATCGCCCGTGCGCGCTGCACCTGCGCGCCCGCGCAAACATCCCTACAGACATGAGCGCTTCAGATATACGCGTATATACATGACTATATAGAGAGTAGGGTGCGTGCATATATATCCGTACCATCTCGGGCTTAGAGAAGTGCGGGAGGCTCGCTGGGCAGGTCCTGTGGCGCTTTCCTTCCCTGGCCGCGGGTCGGTGAGTCCGATTTCTCGCGCAAATTCTTTGGTGCGGCCGCGGCCTCGTGGGGGATCTCGGTTTGAGGCCTGGTGGTGCGGGCAGGCAGTGAGTTTCTCTGGACACGAAGTGAGGTTTTTGTTCTAATCCTCCCCACACACAGCCCTCCACCCCCTCTCTGCCGCGGTGGTCTGCGGCTGTAATTAGGGTTATTGGGGGCCTTTACGGTAAATTTAAGAAGTATCAGATATACTGCGCTAGTTGTGGACTTCTAGCCTTACATTTCTGAAATTCAAAGGGAGCCACCTCTGTGCGGATCAGCGCAGGGAGCTCAGAGCTAACTGTAACGCATTTATGCAATAATTTACATGAAAAGTACCTGTAGGAGAACTATCTAGTTTCCCGGAAGCTGCCTTATCTGAGGCTTTTTCACTCATTCCAGGGTTTCCGAACAGGCGCGGATTTTCCGGGAGCTCCGCGGCACAGTACGCAGGCCGGACATTACGCGGGTTCCCACTCGCGGGAGTTAGGGGGTCTCAGGTCTGCTGAGCACGGGGTTTTGCAAGCGGAGCAAGAGTGACCCGCAGCTGCTGAGCGCGGCAATATCTGCGGCATCCCTTCGGGAAAGCTGGGGCTTTCTGGGTCAGATGTCCCGAGTTTTGCTATGAAAATTATGTTTGATAGGTGTATATGTGATGGCCGGGGATGAGACCTTGCAGTGGGGCTTTGCCCTGTGGGGGGACGGAAAGCAGCTCCCATAGCGGAGGGAGCCAAGACCAAGCCCAGAGGATCCCAAAAAAAGCTGGCCAGGATGGGACGACCAGCTTGGGCCGCCAAGGGTGAGGGAAGCCCGGCGGGTCCTCCCTTGCCTCTGGTAGTCCACTGCCTCTGTGGCCTATCCAGGCTTTAAAGGGCATTTTCAGACTAGTAGAAAAATACCGCGCTGAGGTAGTGGAGCCGCAGGGGTTTGCTCTCCTGAGAGAATCGGCCCGAGGGGAAGGGGCCGAGCTCCACGAGCAGGCCTGGGGCTGCGGCCTCGTTCCTTCGGCAGCCCTGGCTGCCTGGCCTGAACCTGCTGCCCGCAGGCAGCAATCTCGAGCTCTGCCTCGCTGCCAGGCGCCTTCTCCCCAGCTCAGGACAAAGCCTGCTCCTGGAGGAGCTCATTTGCTTGGAGAGAGAAAGTCACTTTTGAACCACAGTTATCCTGTTCTGGGTGAATATAGCTATATATTCCGTTATATTTTGCAACCTGGATAATTATCTTATGAGACACGCCGCCAATTACACGCATTTCAGGTCGGAGGTGTGAGTGAGTGGCACGATTCGAGCAGCGTTTCATTAGCGGCAGTCCAAGGTTGACGGTTTCAGTGTGTCATAAGAAGTGTCTTCTGTTTTCACACCGTGCCCTAGAGCGATGCAACAGAAGGCCGCTTGGCGAGAAACCCTGAACGGGAATATGGCCGACTTCAGTAAAGGAAAAAATAAAAAATGAAAGGTAGCTTTTAATCGGAGCTAGAGTTGGAAGGTAACGCTTTCATACTGAGCTGCTTACCATTCAGATCTGGTAAGCGTTTCTAGACATAGCGTGGATTAGCGAATTTGAATTCCCACTACTGTTCAAATAGCTGCGACGCATATATATTTCACAGTGTAAGGAAAAAAAAAAAAAAAAAAAAACGCGGGGAGCGCTTGGCTTGCGCTAGCCAGAGGGTAAGATAACATTTTGGATCGGACCCTGGCTCCCATGCGAGGCAGCTCCGAGGTCTCCGCAGACTCCCGCATACGTCCTCGTTCGTCCCAGAGCCCCGCGCTGGCGGCAGGATCGGGTCCGCGGCACAGCCCCATCGCTGGACCCGGGAGGGCCGATACGGCCGCCCACGGCCCCTCTGCCCTGCTTCCATCCCGCCTAGCAAGGGAGCCCTGCATGGAGGCCCGGCTGCCGCCAGGTAAGGGAAGGCCAGCAGCTCCACATGAGCGCCAGGGCGCCTCTCGCGAAGAGGAAAGGACCGAGGCCACGGTGAAGGTCGTCAGGCCCAGAGTTAGTGTCTGCGTGGCCGGACTGCGCTGAGGGCTGCGGATTTGGTCCACTTGGAACGGCTGGACGAACCTCCTTTGGGGGCACGAACAAGGGGACCGGGTCTCATTCGCGAAACACGCCGTGTGCGTGGGACCTTGGTGCCAGCCTACTCGGTCCTGTAGCCGCCTCCGCGCGCCCATCCGCGCATCCCCCCCGGCGCGACCGCGCACCGTGCGGGAGAGCCGAGTGCAGGGTGTGGGTTCACATTATTTATTACCATCCTTTATCGTCCAAAACCTGTTGGCACATGCATTTTCAAGTACAAATTGCTGTTGTATTACATATTCCCCTCTCACCAAACTGCCGCTGTTCTAAACTGTTCTAAACTGTTCTAAAACATATCCCCAGCTTGTCTTATAAGTGTGTGCATCACCAATGAAAATAATTAAGCAAAGTGATCCATTGCTGCACGACATGTGGATCCATTTCTGTCCGCCCAGGCGCACTGTTCGAAGAAAATTATTATTTATATCTCCCGCGTTATTCAAAATATTTTAAAATAGTCGCGGGAAAATTATTATGTCCGGCTTGTGTGGTGGAGTAATATATGCGAGCAGTTTTATTTGCAGACATAAAAAAAAAAGTCCCGGAAGGAGTATTTCAAAGTAAAACAAGCATAAAAGTAAAATACAAACCACACACAAACAAAATCGAGACTCTATTTTCTCAGCTCCCTGAAAAAAAAATGTGTACAGAAAGGGATTTGAAGAAGGAGGAAAATGAGACAGGGAAGAAATTAATAATGTATTTTTAGCGGATTTGTTGAAATATTAATGTCAGAGTAGTATTTCTGTCCCAGTGCAAAATGTATGACATAATTAACCATAAAAAATCACTCTGTTTCGTTCGAAATAATTAATGCAGGTTTCAGAGGCGTATACTTTAATTCCAAGTGTCTGAATATATGGATTTATAATCCTGTAATTCCTGTCGGCCTCTGTCTGATTTGAAATTTCCATGGACAGCAAGCGAGCGTGAACTTTTCATGCGAACCGAAGGGGTTTGTTCCATTTTCTTTTTCCCCGCGTATAGCATAATCCGGTATTTAATCTATCCCCGCCTCGAGATCTTGGCAGTAGCAAAGGTAGTTTGCAATGGGAAATAAACCTTGACAGGAGCATATTTCCTAAAAAGAGTGAAAACTAGAACTGCAAAATTGTATCTTTGTCGTCGTCGTCCCCCACCACTTTTTTTTTCCCCTCGGAAAATCTTTCGCTTAAAAATACTCGGACTCTAAATCGTCCTTATGAAGCAAAGAGGAAGAAAAAAAAAGAATGAATGAAATAATAAAAAAAAAAGTAGTGCTTGACATTGAAATGATCGGAAAAGAAAATCGCCTTGTGCTTCTAGAGGAGTGACTCTATTTTGCATCCATCTGAACAAGCGGGTAAGCATTTCGGCCCTTAGCCTACGAATTAACGTAAAAAAAAAGAAAAAAAAAGAAAAAAAAAAGAAAAACTGGCTATGACTTAAATAAAACTCAATTCCTCGTACATTTCAGCATTCTCCGTGGGCAGTGCTCGCAATAAAATCAAGACAGCGTTTAATACAAAAAAAATATTGGCAGGCGCTAAAAGGCTGCTTGTTGCCATTCATAACTTTTAGATGCGTTTTAATGCACTTTAATGATGATTTGAAGAGATGGCCCTGAGTGTACACGGCCGGTAAAGGAGGCCAAAAAAAAGGAAGGGGGGGGGTCAGAAGGCCGGGTGGCAGAAGCGGGTCGGAGGGCTCCTCCGTCCCGGCCACCCCCCCGGCCTGGCCCCCTTCTCCGCCTTGAATGCAGTTGATTCACGAACTAGGGGACGAGATGCAAATGTTCATTAAGTCTTTCCACCCTCCCTTCTTCCCTCCCCTCTTTCCATTCTCCCCCCCTCCGAAAAAAAAAAAAAAAAAAAAAAAGCCCTCCAGTGAATAGCTTCAACATGGCGTGCTGAAAGGAAGGAGATTTGCCCGCTCCTAGATCTGAAATGTGATTAAACATCCCCAAAGAGAGCATCTCCCTTCCTCCCGTGGTTCCCCCTCCCTCCCCTCCCCGCAGCGTGGGGGAAAGCGCCCTCTTCTACGTAGGAAAGGTCAAGTCCTACAACGCACAGCCCACGGTCATTACTGTACTGTGACCCGGGGTGTACTGGGGAGGAACGGCCGGGTGTCCCGTGATCAAAAACACTTGGACTCTCTCTCTCTCCTTTTTTTTTTTTTTTTTTTTCTCTCTCCTCCTGCGATGGGAATCCATGGAATTAGACAGCACTTTTAGCCGCCTGCAGTCACCTTGTTTGTGTGCAAATCGCCATCGGAAATCCTAAGAGATGAGGAGAGAGAGAGAGGAGACAGAGGAAGAAATAAATGGCAGTAATAACAGTAATAATAACAGCCATTATAATAATGAGCCTGTGATATTGGTACATTTCGCAGAGAGTCTGAAGCTTGTAGGAAGGACGATGTGCCCTACTGGCTAGATTTCTCTCCATTTTATTAAAGGCAGACAAACAGCACCTAGAACAACAACAACAACAACAAAAAGTGCAAAACCAAATCAACAGCAGCCTAAGTCACTGAGACCTCGAGAAGGAAAGCTCTGTGGACCGGGTATATTTAATCTGTAGGGACGGAAACAAAAACAAAAACAAAGGGCAATTCGTCCTTGTTGATATGGAGGTGCGCAGCCCAGCGCGGGACCGTAGCTGTCAGTCTCCGAGGGGACGTTTTTTTTGCGCAGGCGAGAGACTCCTGGATGCGGGGTAAGCTTTTCGTGATCTTCCTGCGAGTGCCTGAATGTTTCTGCTCTCCTCTTGCTTGGTGGTGAATTAAGCAAACAAGCAAACAACAAACAAGCGGCCGGAGGAGAAGCATTTGGGAGGCCTCTGAGGCGGGTTTCCCAGGCCCCTGCTCCCTACCCCGGCCAAGCCCACCCCCTCATCAGCCACCCGGCCCCCTGTGCCTGGTGTGAGCCGGGCTGCCGCTCCGGGATGCTTGATGAGGAAGGGGAATCTGTCTGGGAGGATGTTAACACGGGACGAGGAGCCCGCTTAGAAAAGTAAGATCGCTCGTCCAAGCTCCACTTTCGCAGCGATGCTGCTGCCAGGCTCGTCTAGGTGGAAAGTGAGGAAGGCTCCTGGTAGGCAAGGGGGCCACAAGAGGCTGGGGACAGAGCCCGAAGTGCGGGCGAGTTGGTCGGGGGCGCTGCTGGTTGTTCGGCTTCGCACTGCGCTCGTTTTGCTGCAGAACTGGGGCAGGCTGCCCCGGAAAGCGGCTCCTGGATGTTATTCCCTGCTATCTGTGCGTGCTCGTCTGATGTATTATTTTTAATCTTTCTTGAGACGGGTCGACTCAAGGGGTCGACTGCTCCGTGTGGAATAAAGCAAGGGAAGGAGGTATTCCCTCGGAGCGGCTATTTGACCTGCCTGCTTTCCTCCCTGCATGCGTGTAGTGAGAGAGAAAAATGCCAGCCGGGAGTTGCAACCTGCCAGTTCGAATTAATCTGAACTTCCTCGTAATCGCCTTGATTGGAAGCCATGGGCAAAGTGCTCTAATTTATTTCACATCATATAAACTGGCCAGTCTAGTCGGGTTTGCTTAGGAGCAATCGAAGAGAGGGTGTTTTTTTAGTTACTCCGGTATTAGGCGTTGGGGTGCCTCTGGTAGGCATACAAAAGGCTGGGTTTTAATTCAAAAGCATCTTGTATGGGTTTAAATGTAAAACATTTTCGCCTGGCGAATATGTAGACATGACAGTTTTAACAAAATCATCTGTATTTATAAATATACGTATTATACATTACATAAATGCTGCCTGCATACGTGAAGGGAAAATAAAAACGAAAGAGAAACGACCTATAATCCACACACCCCGCCTTGCCTGAATCGAGCGATTTTGCCAATACTTCCCCGGCCTCGTCTGCCTTGTGTGAACTTGTGGCGACGCACGCCGATTTCTATCAAAAGTGATAGTCGAATTCGTGTTTTTTAAAGGCCTGAGAAAGAGAAATAAACGGAGGACTGGGCATGTTTTGACCCCAGCATAGGCAAAGCAGCCATATTAGTATTAGCGGCAAACCTATTTTTATGGGTGACTTTGCCTGACATATGAAAGAAGAGACAACAAGCGGCTCTTCCAGGGCGGCTGTTAAGCGCAGCACAAAACGGCTGCATTTTGAGCACCAGATCCTGTTTTTCGCTTTTGTCAGACTACTAGACTACTGTAAAGGTTACACTAGTACAGATACATTTATTATAACGCAGCTTTAAGAGTCTATCCAAAATGTGAGGTTCGGGATTTTAAAAGTCGTTCATTTGACAGCCCTGGTATAGTGATACTTCCTGTATCCGCCCTCTGAAACAATTCTTGATGAAGAAATGTCTTTGCTTTGGTGCGTTTTGCGATATGTGAATAAGACTCTCCTATAAAGTTAGTAGTAAATCGGATGTGTTTGTTGGCGAGTTGGACCAAAAAAAAGTAATTGTAAATCATAGTTAAAATCACTGTGCATTAGAGAGAACCTATCTTATAAAAATATTTTTCACTGAGAATTCAAATCTGTTTCCTTGCGTCGAATTTTGTACCGAGTGCGGAGAACTGCGGGTCCGGGCATCACAGGAACAGCCCAAACACTACGAGTTTGTCTCGGCTTTGAGGCATTTTGCTTTACGTGCCTTTCTGCTCTTAATGTAGAGAGTATATTTTATATTTTACACGTCTTGCTGTTTGCATGCTAAATTTATAGGCAGAAAAAACAATCGTTTGTTAGAAACAACGCAATGGGTCCCCTCCCCCCCCACCCTTTGAATATATTTCCTGGATTAACAAATCTAAGGTCAAGTTCAAGGCATCGGTTGTAGCAATACTTTTAAATGTAAGTCGTCATGAAATGTTTTGGTCCACTTGCTTTTGTAATGCATTTGCAAACGGCATTGCAGTCTCCGTCCTGCGTGAGGACTTTGAAAGGGAGCATCGCCTGAGACGTTGCCCTCTGTCCGGTGAAGTGAGATGTTTAATAGCTGAGCTCTTGCAAAACGTTGCTGGAGATATTCCCCAAACCGCTCTGCCTAATTCCACAGAAAATACTTGAACATGAAAGGTGACTGGAACCTGCTTACTACAACCCATGGTAATGACCCTGGGTCTCTGTGGGTCTGGGTGAAAGTCGGAAGGAAGTGTATTGTTTTCTGTATCGTGGAATTATAACGAAGGAAATTCCCTTTTGCGGGCATTGTGGAGCTGGATTCTTGGTGCAGATCGCTCTCTCGGCACCTTTTTTTTTTTTTTTTTTTTTTTCAAGAGGCATCTTGCACCTGTATGTGGGTACAGGGGAAGAAATGGATTTGTGAATGAATTCACGTTTTGAAGTGTTGGGATAAACCTCACAGAGCATTCAGGGAGAGAAAAGGAGACATTTATGGCAGGATCGCCACTCAATCAATCCCTGAAATACTTGATTGTCTAAGCTAATACCTCCTTGTGCCACCTTATTCACCAATCCGCCTCGTCCCTCTTTCGGGAGGGAAGATAGTAACACCAAATAATGGCAAAATCTAGAGAGGCTTCAGAGGAGCAGAGGAGAGGGCGCAAAGTGCTTGGAGAACCAAGGTTCCTGAATGCACACACCGTTATTAGAAACTCTCCGCGCTTGTAAAGATGCCGGGAGTGTGTTACAACAACAAATCCTTCGGCCACAAAAGGGCAAGAAAATAGTTCTCGAGAAGGAGAAGTTATCTTTCTGGAATCAGCTGCCTGACTTGGAAAAAAAAAAAGCCTTCCATATTTCTGCTTGTTGCAATTATCACAATCAGGGTCTAATTTCAGATATAGCGCTCTAATGTCCATCATCTGAACGGGATCTAAAATATCGTGGTCGGCCGCCAAAGACGGCTAGGTCTCCTTAGGTCTGTAAGCGTTTAATCCTAATGCTCAAGCTAAACAGGGGAGGAGGGCGAGAAAAGCGACACCCCACACACACACTTTTCCGTCTCAGCAATTTAAAAGCAAAGAGTGGGTGGAAGAGGAAAGGGCTTGGATAATTGATATTAAAAATCTAAAATGTTCCAGCCCAGCGAAACACTGAAATCTGATAAATACATGACTATGACATAATGCAATGCGATTAAATATATAGAAAAGACAAAATAATACTTACTGGAATCTTGATGCATTTTTCCCTCTTTATACATATTCAGCCTCACGTTTTCAACAATAATTAGTCTGTACGGATCCCCCAAATTAAGAATTCATCTTGCTGCTAACAACAACAACAACAACAACAAAAGCCAACTACTTGAATTATTTGGTAGCTTCATCTTGGAAAATTTTTGTCTACATTCTACACATTTTTCTTGGATTACAGTATTAAAGCAGCACAGGTAGAGCAATACATACACATACAAATAAAGGATACAGACAAACTCGTATTGCCAAGTACCATAGCTCACAAAAAGGGAAACAGAAAGGAGAAAACTCCAACTTCTGTGGTTGAAATATGTAAAATCAAAACAATAATCACCCTTCTCTGAAGCTGCATTCTTGGCACATTTCGCAAAGAATTGTTGCCTTATGGCGCTATTTTCATTGGAAAGGCGGAAGGTGATGTGCTTTTCGTTGGCAAAAAAAAACTTGCAAATCCCCTGCAATTACGTTTTTCTAAGAATCCTTTGCATACTGTAATCAAAGCATAGGCTTACAAAACGCTCTCCTCATCACTGAGATATATCCTCGTTTTCGAGCCTTAACAATTCCTACCGTTTTGATACATATGGAGCATTTTAAAAAATTAAACCCAGTAATCGCGTAATATTTTAATTAGCTCTTCTCGAGATAAATTCCTTTCGGTACACGCTTCCCCTGATAATTGCAGGCACCCACCCTCTTGGCAAAGTAGCCTTAAAATTGTTAAAACAAAACGCCGCACAAAAAGACAACAATTTAGATACTATAGAACTTGACCTTTAAAAGAACAGCGGTAGTAAGTTAAACAGTCCCCTTTGCACGCGATCTGTATATATAAAAGCGAGGCTATCGAGGCATCCTAGCTTTGTTTATATTCCTCCAAAGAAGAGATGTATCTTTTTCCTCGTTTTGTTTAGCTTAGCTATGGGTAAATGTGCTCCGAGGCTCTCTCCACCTCTTGGCCGCATTTGTCCTTTGCAATATGCTCTGCAGTGGAGCTGCAGAATTCATAACGTTTTTAGCCGCGTTACCCTCTCTAATCCGGCCGAAATACACGGAAAGGCGTAACGAATGCATTTTGCTTCTCAAAATGAAATGCCTCCCTTTGTTTATGTTGTTTTCATTGGGGTTAGCGACGGGAAGGCTCGATTTTCTCCCTTCCTCAACGCGGAAGTCCCAATTACTGTATTAAAGGGGCAATTCAACATTAGACCAAATAATCAACATTGATAATTGTGCTGAACACAGCAACTTAACAGCGGGCTCCCTGCAATTACCCACACATTCCGGGGTTTTAAGCGTACATTATCTCTGTTTCACTTAACAGCAAATAAAGCGGGGGACCGGCTGTGCTTCGAGTGCCTCTGGGGCGAGTTGCGCCCCGCGCCGCCCCCCTCAAAGACGGAACCAGGAGCTTTTTGGGGGGGTCCCCTCGCGTGGAAAACGGGACTGAACAGATCTACTGCTTGTTTTCTTTTTCTCTCTCTCTTTTTTTTTTTTTTTTTTTTTTTTTTGGAGCGGGGGTGCGCGTACACACACACAGAGCACAAGCAATGCAAAACTGTAGAGGGTTTGCAGAGGGTTTGCACGTGTGCAAACGTGCATATGCTCATGCACATACGCGTGCACATCTATTCTGGTAGAAGGGTCTCCGCACCGAAGCCGCTTTTTTTTCGCCTTCCTTGCCTTAATTTCCCTTTGTTTCCCAGAGGCGGCCGCGACCTCTGGTAAGACTGAGCCTTGCGCGGCGCGACAGCCCCCAAGAGCAGAGAGGAGCAGCAAATCGCCACGTACAAACCTTTGCCAGCCTCGTTGCCCCTTCCTGTGCCCAAGGTTTGAGATTTATTTAATGCAAGGAGGGGGAAAATACAGTGGGTCCAAGTAGGTGGCGTCCCACGATTAACCGTCGGGCAGCTCAGTCGTGTCTGCTCTGACACAAGCTGAAGTTGACTGCCAAAGTGCTATAAAACCGCAGGTCAGTCTAGAACTGTTTTCGGTTCTCCTAGACGCGCCGTGTTCAATTATAGCCTTAAAAGCCCTAATACAAGTGCAAGAATTTGTTTGCCATCACACAGAGGCGGGGCGAGGCTCTGCAATGGTGGCGCCTTTGTTATCTCAAAGTCACTGAAATCCTTATGCATTCCTCTTTGCTGGAAGGGGGGGGTGGTTTTGTGCGAACTGGGTGGGGGCATTGATTTTTCATATACAGAAGGAAGGCGGGGGACAGAGGGGGAAAAAAAGAAAAAAAAAAAAAACAGCAGGGCTCGGATACCAAAAGAGGGATTCCAATATCCACATCAAAAAAAAAAGAAAAAAAAAAAAAAAAGTGTGTGTGTGGGGGGGAGCAGGATAAAGGCGAGCGGAATTATAGCGTTAATTAAAAAGCCAACCAGAGATTTTGCACCCACCCCCCATAAAATAAAAGAAAGGGAGAAAAAAAGAGAGAGACAGACAGACAGAGGGAAAAGCCCCCAACGCTTTTACAATCCCTAAACGACAATCCAGTCTTCTGCTAGCGGTTTTGACGACATGCGATCCCTTTCCATCCACTTTCTAGCAAATATGTCAAACTCGAAGATTAATTCATTAATTTCAAGTACAGCAACCAAACATGGAGCAAGCATAAGAAGTTCTTGCAGCAGACCAAAATAGAGGGTTCATTACAGGGATATGTCCAGAGCAGTTGATTTGTGAATGCTAACCCTTGTAAAATAAGAAAAAGGCATATAAACATTAATGCTAATAAATTAGTTTACTCCACTACAAAGTAATTACTTGATAATATTGATATTTACAGCTGGAATCCAAATGAAATAGTTAACTATAATGTAGGGAAAATACATAATGAGAATATTTTCTCTGTGCACAACATGATTAGATTTGTTATTGAGTCAGTTACGATAAGCTAAGCAATAAATAAACAAATCAATGTTGACATTTAAATACCGAAGTTCTCCAGAATTTACTATAGAACTTTCTCCGGATATATAAATACTTCTACAGCACTGCAGAAGAACGGGAAGGAGGAGGGGGTGAAATCCAAAAATTATTTCCTTAACATTTAAGTTTCCCTCCCATTAGTCTCCCGAAATCCACAGGGGCAGGGGTCTTGAAATATGTCTAATTTCACAAGATCGCCAACTTCATAACAGTTGCTTGCTATTCTGTTTTTCTATTTTCACGAAGTCCAGCCGGAACCCAAATATTTCTTTTCTGAAATTGAGCATCAGAATAGCAAAAAATATATATTTTCCAGCAGCCTAGGGATGTCCATGCCTCTAAAGGTGCTGTATTCTTTGGCGTATTTCTCTGTTTTCTTTGGCTCTACACATTCGGTGGGGTGTGCATTTTTATTGGCAGAGAAGTACTTTTTAGTCTCTGCCCTGTACAATCCGCTTTCTATATCATCCCTTTCATGCAACAATAGTAAAAGTTTAACCACGTTTTTAAAATAGGTCTCCCTGGGTCTCAGCCTTCAGCGACGGTTTGAAGCAAAAAGGAAAGTACCTTGGTACTGCAAGTTTGTTTCTAGGGGTTAATAGTATGTCAAATATTTTTAACTAGGCTTCTGGCAATTAAACCTAGAATATTTGTCAAAGCAGAATAGTCCAACGTTCACTGGTTTCCAAAGTATTTAGCAGCACTGTTGAGGCGAGGAGATCAGCAAACACTTTTTGCTCAGCGGTCTGCGATTTAAAGGGTTTTCTGGCATTGCAAATAAAGCAAGCAACGGTTTGAAGGGCATGAAGAAAGAGAACCTGCGTCCTGGGAATCCAATATTGTTAACTACCTCTAGTAAAGCTTGGATAAAGCCGCATAGGGTATTTGAGGTTAATATGTAAGTAAGGGAAGGAAGACACTAAGCGCTTCGGAAGTGAACATGAATGCAAGCATGTAATCTATTCACCATGAAAATCAGTACAGACTTGACCCTGGCACATTCTTCCTAGAAATGTTTCCAGAAAAACCCTGCCGGGCTAGGGATTTTTTTCTTTTTCCGGAAAAAAAAAAAAAGAGCAAATCAAAGAAAACTGGGGAGGGGGTGTTGGGGTGGGGGGG
Source organism: Tinamus guttatus (assembly GCF_059628265.1). Classification (NCBI taxonomy): domain Eukaryota; kingdom Metazoa; phylum Chordata; class Aves; order Tinamiformes; family Tinamidae; genus Tinamus; species Tinamus guttatus. The sequence continues at coordinate 3,047,341 of NW_028288601.1, read as the reverse complement.
TTGAGCGTTTTTCTTAAGGAAGGTTTCCTGCTCGTAAGCAGCTCTCTAGAACAAACCGTTACCTTAATCCTCCTCCTTTTGGAGTATGCCAGCGAGCAAACACACGCACACACACACACGAACGAGCAAACAAACAAGGAAAAGGTCTCACCTAACACTGTGGGAATTTCTAATTCTCTCTACTCCAGAGCGCCCGGCTGCAAGCGGCCGGGCGGCCAAGTGTGGCGAGGAGGCGAGCGCCTCGCTGGCCGCTAAGGGGACCCGAGGCGAACCGGGGGGGCGTAGGAACCTGGCGTGCTTTTTTGGGGGGAGGACTAGCGAAGTGACGATCTGTTGCTTCCCCTGAGATGGCTACAAAGAGCGGAGGGCCCGTGCGCGCAGCTTGTCAACTGCGGCGCGGCGTCACGTGGGCAGCACCTCCCTGCTAAGGATGGGGATAGCTCTCCACGTCAGCCTACGTCTCCAAATTTCTTACTTCACGGATCCGCTTCAAAGAGGCAGCTGCGTTAGAGAATCATGTTAAGCTCGGCTAATGCGGAGAGCCCGAGGTAGCCCTAATGATGGATTTTGATGAGCGTGTTCCTTGTTCCTCTAACATGTATTTGCCAAGTTGTACTTACTACGTCTCGGGTCCTGATTTTTCCAGCCTCCCTTCTTTTTTGCCCCAGACCCCGTCTTCTCGCCCTATGACATACTCCTACTCTTCCAACCTACCCCAGGTCCAACCTGTGAGAGAAGTTACCTTCAGGGAATATGCCATTGATCCCTCGAGTAAATGGCACCCCAGGAACAATCTGCCCCACTGCTACTCCGCAGAGGAGATCATGCACAGAGACTGCTTGCCTTCCACCAACACTGCTAGCATGGGCGAGATGTTCGGCAAAAACACAGCTAACGTCTACCACCCCAGCACCAACGTCTCTTCCAATTTCTATAGCACGGTGGGCAGGAACGGGGTCCTGCCGCAGGCTTTCGACCAGTTTTTCGAGACGGCTTATGGCACCACGGAGACCCCAGCCGCGGCGGACTATGCGGCGGACAAGAGTGGCGAGAAGGCGCCCGCCGGGGCCACGGCGGCAACTTCAAGTTCGGAGGGCGGCTGTGGCCGGGCGGCGGCGGCGGCGGCGGGCGCCGAGAAGGAGAGGCGGAGGCGGCCGGAGAGCAGCAGCAGCCCCGAGTCATCTTCCGGCAACAATGAGGAGAAATCCGGCAGCTCCAGTACGTATAAAGGCAGCGCCCGAGCGCTTTAGGAAAGGGAGGTTGCGATCTAGCGCAGCACCGCTGTTAAATTTTTATATGCTGTTTTATAAGCATATAAGGTTTATGAAGGGCCTTTAGATTTCCCCCAACAAAACTTTGTTATAAAAGGCGAGATCACGTGTTTAGTGCTGAAATTGGCCGTGAAATACCCACCGGGCAATGGATGCCTTAGAAAAAAAATTCTTTCTCTCTCTCTCTCTTTTTTTTTTAATAATAAGAAAAAAAGAGCTCTGTGGTCAGCTCTCGAAAATATAATAACGTGCGTTCGGTGCCTGTAAATTCGGCAAAAAGGGGCATCCCGGCTCCTTTGATATCAATGTAATCCAGTGATTTTATAAAAGCCATGTGTTGCACCAGAAGTCTAGTTAGGAGCTGAATTCAAAGCCATCGCCGTTTTAACGGTCGCACTAGAACAGTGTTTAACAGATAAAGTAGCCGCCTGAACTGTAGCAATATATTAAAAGAAACAAATTAACCTAAAGCTGGCCTTTTTGTCTAAAGGAAGCCATTTTACTAAGGCACTGTGGCAATTACGTGTTGCCTTCTGTCCAACAGTTTGTTACTTACAATTGTTATTCAATCTGTCAAAGTCTTATTTTTTATGTGGGCTTTTTAAAAGTCAAAGCTAGTATACAGCTCGGGGGAAAAAATACCTCAACAATGAACTGCACCAGAAAAGGAAGCTTTTAAAGGGAAAGCGTCTATATTTAATATAAAGAGCTTCTGAACCTTGAAACCTTTTATATTCTGCTTAATGAAGTTTAAAATGGTAATGGCTAATCGAGAGGAGAATACCTTGATATCGCGGAGAGCGTACGCTAAAATCGCAGGCTGAGGGAGAGTGCAGCGACTTAGCAGCGGGCTTAGTGGCTTAGTTCTCTGCTGGGAAGGAATAGCCGATATGGGCTTGGAGAAGGAGCAGGAAACCCGCGGGTCCGGTGTGGAGGCAGGCAGCGCTGGGGAGCGCACGGTTTGCACTGGGAAGCGTGTCCCTTGCGCTCGGCCCCGCGCTGCCTGGACCAGGTGAGGGCAGCTCGCAGGGCGCGGAACCCCCGCGCAGCAGCCCACAAAGGATTCACTAGGGCGCGGGAGGCTCCGCACAGGCAGCCCGGGCCTCCGCGGAGCTGCGCGGGCTCTGCGCGGCGCGCTGCGTTGCGCTGCGCGGGGAGCCGGTGTAAGGAGTCCTGGCGGAGCCATGCTCGGCGCTCCCCGCGGCCTTGGGTTGGCGACCGGCGAGGAACCTGCCAGCGCCGGCCGCAGAGATGAGCGGGCAAAACGAGCATTTTGCAAAAGGGGCGCGTTTCGACCCAAGCCTGGCAGTCTCCAACACCTCTGTTTTCCCTTTTCCCTCCACCTCTCCATTTTTCATCCCCCACCCCTGTTCCACAGGTGGACAACGCACCCGCAAAAAGAGATGCCCCTATACCAAATATCAGATCAGAGAGCTGGAAAGGGAATTCTTCTTCAGTGTCTACATAAACAAAGAGAAACGCCTGCAGCTCTCCCGAATGCTCAATCTGACCGACCGCCAAGTGAAAATATGGTTTCAAAACAGAAGAATGAAAGAAAAAAAAATTAACAGGGACCGATTACAATATTACTCTGCTAATCCACTACTTTAAAACTCATAGCGTTTTTCAAGACGAGATTAAATTCAGATTTTGCCCTTGACAAGGTCAAGCCACGGGGTTACATTGGGGAAGGAGGTGTGTATCTGACGAGACGAGAAGAATCCAAGGTTTTACATGTAAATCTACTCTGGACCTTTGATGATGATTTTTTTATATATATATTTACATATCAACTGGAATCGATTTGATTTTGGCACACATGGCATCCATTTCTAACGTGCACGTCACCTCTGGGTGCAAAACCCATACCTCTTACCTTTCCGAGCACTGCGGTCACCCTGTTAAGGCTTTGGGGAGCCACGAGTGGGGACGGCACCTCTGTGTACACTGACTAGGCGGGGGTCTGTCTGTCTGCCTGCCTGTCCATCCCCCTTGCCGGTTTTGCTGTGGAATATGTGTATGGAGATTTCCCATGTTGAGCTGACGTAACGAGGACCACTGCAGAATGCAAACTTTGGGAAATTATCTTTTGTCCTTCCTAGAGGAAAATGTCTGTGTTGGAGGCAGTACTCTCTTAACCATCAGTCTGAAAGGAGAAGACAAGTGGGAGAAAAGAGGTTTAAAGAAGAAAAAAATGACATATCTACAAGAGGCCAATCATGAGCAGTTGTAATATGGATGTAGTGATGGGTATAATCCTGTTTTCTTGGGTTTAGGGGTGGTGAGGAATGGGTAGGGGGAGAAAGAGAAGAAAATGAAAAAAAAATTACTTTAAGAATTTCAGGTATAAATTTGCCATATATCGTAAAGAAACAATCACTGAGAAAAAAAAGAGCAAAGATTTAGGAAATTTTAATTAGCTCACATTTTATTTATGACAACTAACTATGTGTTGCCAGTTTTTTTGGAGACAAATCATATATAAATACTAAAAAGAAAATAGCAAAAAAGTGTGAATTTCAGTGTTTTAAGAGAAACAAATACATAAAGGAAACTAACCTTCTGGCTTCTGGCTCACAAACTTTCTTCAGGAAATACCTGTGGAGAACGACAGTTTGGCAAATACCACACAACACTTAATTGAAACTTGGAGTTGTGCAATGCAATAACATCGGATCATTAAAATAACTGAATTGCATGTTCTTTCGTAGGTGGCTAGTGAAGGAGTTTAATCAGAAGCCAAACGATGTAAATATGGTTATTTTGCTGTTGTCTACTTTAAATGTCACGAGCTCTACTTTGTTGCCCAGTCGACATATGCAAAGAATGGAGAATTGTTTGGAGTTATTTTAAATATCTATAAATATATATATTTCCCTGCAGGAACCAAAGCGTGAAAAAATGCAATTTAAAAAGAAAAGGGGAAAAAAGGAAAATATTTAAAAGTCTATATCAGTTTACAAAGGATACGGTATTCTATCGTTAAGGTAATTTGCTGTTGAGAATATCTGAATGTATATTTCATACATGAGCGGTGTTTTACAAGACTTGTAAATAATAAAAAAAGAAGAACCCATTAACTATTTTGTTCAAATGCCTTTTTTTCCCCATATTTTTTCCTTTGAGGCTAGAGGGTGTGGGATTTCTTTACATGTGCAACAACGTGGTGATAAGAATGTTTTCTGAACAACAAATTTACCAAGTGGATGTGATTTCTTTGACACAGTTCACAAAATGCAATATCTTTATATGACATCACTGTTTTCAATATGTATCGTCTATATGTATATACAGTTTTCTTTTAATATGCGAAAGTATTTGGTTGCATGTATACAGTGGAACAGCGCACAAGGAAAATAAAAAAAAAAGGAAACTTTATTCTTTTCTGGTGTTATGTTACTGCCTAGTATTTTACCTGATGTAAAGATGGCACTCAAAACACTTCATGGCCTTGTTCAGTCTTTGGGGGATATTTATTACTCCTTTATGAATCTTCGCTTTTTATTATGGAGAAAACAAGTGAACCCAAGTAGCTCAAGCGTCGTCGTTTAGCCGGAGCGGGGTGGAAATAGAAATGAAGCGTGTCCATAGCTCGCCTAATGCATAGACTTTTCCTTAACTTCTTTAGGGAAAGCTCCGTTTTTCAGGGGTTTTGATGCTTGCTGTTGGCTTCATATCACATGTGTCCAGGGGATCTACTTTAAAACTGTTGGTAGTAGCAGTTGGGGCATATTTTTTATAATACCATCAGCAAAGCGGAGGTACAAGCGAAAATTGTTGTCTTTGGAAAAAAAATCGCATGGCAGTGGGGTGGAAATGACCTGTTTGAAATTGTCCTTGATCTCCAAGGCAAGGCGGGGGTGGGCTGAGGCGGCGGGGGTGGAGGACAAGGGGAGAAAGTTAGAAAGTGGGGAGGACCCCAAACAAACCATAGCTGAGATGGGAATGTGTTTGGGGAAGAGGGCTTGAATCTTGAATGTTGACCCTAAACCTAATCAGCAAAAGAGAGTACATTCTGTTTTCGTATTGTTTACTGGCTTTGAACTTCTGTATTGCTTGGACATCACCCATAACCTTGAGGTGAAGGACTTACTGACTTTGGGCCTTTGTTGACAGCCGCCACCCAGTCAGACAACGTCTAGTCAAAGGAAATGTTGGAAAAAAGGGGGAAAATTAAAGAAAAAAAAAAGAGGTGGGAGGCGGGGGGAGATTGCTTGTTTGTTTGTTTGTCTGGTGTGCTACAGTGGCTTGCACAGAAAAAAAGAGTTGGACGCACAGACAAACCCAGGCAGACGGGCGGGGAGAGACAGGGGGACGGATGGAGAGCTGAATGGCAATGAAAGTCTAGCGAGAAAGCTTCCTCTCCTGGTTAAAAATTAACTGGCATTCAGAGCCAATCCTAGAGACAGTCAAACCATGGAGTTCGTCTGGTTGGGGGTTTGATTTCCTAGCCCAATAAAATCGCATCCTCTGAGCTGCTGCAACAATGTGGCCATAAAAAGTGTCCGTGACTCGTCGCTCGCATATGCCCAGGGCCTGGCTATAAACGCGGCGGAGGTTGCGCCTGGCAAGGAGAACCACAGCGCGGGCCGGCACCGGGGCCGGAGCCGGGACAGAGCCGTGGCCAGGGCGGCACAGGGCCCGGCTTGCCACGAGATGGCGATCTTCAGATCAATGTCAAAGCCGCCCTGGCCGAGGGGAGCAGCCCTGGAAAGGAAAAAAAAAAAATCTTGGCCTTTGTTTGCCTCGCATCCTACGAGCCGCACGTTAAATTATTTCTCTTTGTGGGCCAGGGTGGCGGCGAGCGCTGTCGAGGCCAAGCGAGCCCCTGGGACAGGGCTGCCCGTGGAGGCCGGGGTGGGCAGCGCGCGAGGTAAGTGCTCTCCCCGGCAGCGTGAAGCAATGAGAGGAATGTGCTGTTATCGCAGGGCTTCTTGGAGAGCCTGCATGGCCCCTGCTTCGACTTTGTTTCAGTTAAGCACTTTGGAAGGGAATCATAGGGAGGGAAAAAAATTAAGAAGTTGGTGATTAAACTTATGAGGTGAAATAAGATTGAAAGATCTTTCTGAGTTGCAGTTGACCTTTTTCTTTCTCTTTTCAGTTTTGGCCAGTGACGTGGAAAAACCACGTTATCTGATTTTTTTTTTTTTTTTTTTTTTTGAGAGAGAGAGAGAGAGATTGAGACTTGTAGATTTCTTCCAGTTATAAAAATCATTGCACTGGAAATATTATGAAAGTTGACATTTATGTGTGGAACAGTAGGTGTCTTCAATCAAATAGATCTATGGCAACACAGACTGCAAATGACAGACAATTCTGACGGTCTTATTGGACTTGAACTGTAGTGCAGTAAGGGCAGTTTGGTAACCTTAAAGGCTAGTTCTTCCATCGCAGCTGGACACAGATTGTATCAAACAAGATTTGACACACTTATATTAAAAACTGTATTTGGTTGCATATTAACACGATGGTCGTTTTAAAACAGAATTAGGTATCTATGTATCAATGTATCAATGTATCTGTCTATCTATCTATCTATCTATTTATCTATCTCAAATAGCACATGTGCTGTAAACAAACAATAGTCACACATTCTCGTGTGCTGGGGGCTGCTCTGGGTTACAGCTTTGAAACCCTATCCTCTCTCCGAGTATCTCTAACTCCAGGTTACTTTTCTCGCCCATAAAAGTTTCACATGTTTTTGTTATGTCTCCATTTGAGAAGGGGGGCTGGGGGGCGGAAGGTGGTGTTATATGGACATACTGGTTTGGCTGCATATTTTAATCCACGCGTTTCTTTCGGGAGAGTGTGCAATATTTAAATAACTGTCTGAAAATAGGGGTCGTTTTGTCCTTGTTTCCCTAAGCGTCTTAATATGTAAACGAAGGGAACGTGCTGTAGTATTTTTGAAGTTAAAATAAACAAAACAAAAAAAAATCAAACAACAACAACAAAAAACAGTCCTTTCAACTTGTGCTCGTAGGGGAGCGTTGAAAGTATAGTTGAAAGCACATGTTCAGTCGGTAGAGAGCAGTTTTGAGATGGTTATCGGAACCTATCGATTTCATCAAAGATGTTCCATTAAAAGGGCCCGGATTTTGATCTCTTTTGACCTCTCCTCGGAAATGTCAGGTCTAAGAAGTCACGTTTTGAGGAGGAGCAGGGCAAGCACCGAGGGTCCCTTTGCTAAATTTCATTTTACACCACTCAAGTTAAACTCAGCATATTTGATCAAATATTTATTTTTCCCCTTGTTGTTTCCCTGCCCCATTCAATGCTCAGCTGAATAAATCAAAGGGCCCCCAGCAGTAGTTAAAGCGCCCTCTGGTTACGAATTGTTTACTGACGGCCGCGGTCATAGGATAATATTTAAAAAAAACAAGCTTGTTTCTTACAATAACTGTTTATTATTTCACATGATTTGGGTTTGCATGTTTCGGAGGCAAGAGGCGAAGCCAACTCAGTGTCTACACTGTGTTTAATTAATCGCGTACTCAACTTCAGTTCACATGCCACATCCAAATCCCTGGGAGGCTTTTTCATAAGCTCTCCGGGTTTGTGTTTTGTTGGCTTCATTTTTTTATTTTTTTTCTTTTTCTCACAGTCTTTTCATTAAGCGCTCTGAATTTGGAACGTTTGTGTCTGAGAGCCAAAATATGCTACAAGCTATTTTTATATACATGTACACGTTTTTATATCCAGATCTCATTTAAAGAAAAGACTGCGCAAAAGGGACAGAAGCGATATAGTTTCAAAATTCTTTTATTTATTTATTTATTTATTCATTCATTTGTTTGTTTGTTTATTTAAACTCTCAATAAGGATACTCCTAAAAGATAGGCCTATATATTTAAGATTTTACCCTCTCTCACGTTTCTGGACAGTGCTTAGGGCAATACAGACTATACGAAGCACCGCTTCTTTTCGCAGGGACATGGGACGGGCGATGAGGTCAACCCTTCATAGATCGGCTGGAGGGAATTTTGTTCTGCCGCACACGAGAATTCGGAGCTCGTCAGAATTACTTGCAAAATATGTTCCTAATCCAAAAGAGTAAAGCGATACACATATACTATAAAATATATTTAGGAGAGCAGGCCTGTGGATGGCTGGAATAGCTGGAATAAAATTAATTCTTATCCTAATTTTTTACCAGGATAATCCGCCACAACAAGACAACCCCCCCTTTTTATCTCTTCCCCCCTCCCCCCTTCTCAACTTGGAAGAATTTCTAGTAAAGATAAAATTAGTGGGGCTGTCACTTGTCACCTAACTTGGCACGGACGCAGCTCCTAAACCTCCTGTTTGAAATCCGCCTTCTCTGGAGTAAATCCAGGAAAAAAAATCTGGCACACATACTAGTTCCTGACAACTGACAGTTCCAATATTAAATAACTATACTGCGATTGCATTAATTTTTTGGCGATGTATAAAATGCAAACTGCAACTCTATCTTCAGATAGGCGGCGTATGCACTCCTCTAGTAAACCACAAGGCCATTTACAATTTTGAAAATTGCAGTTTTCTCATGTCTATAAATGAGAGCATATTTTAATTAGCTTACGAAATGCGTCCCTTGATTATCAATGCAGTATCTTTGGGTTTATATGGAATATAATAAATGGATAAATCATGATTTAACATGATGCATTTTGAAAATCCCAACCGGAGTTTGCTTAGGCTGAGCTGTCGGGTTTTATTTATTCCCTTTTTGTTTTTAATTTTAGTCCAACCAATAAAACAGGTTAACGACTCTATTAATGCATCTATTATATTTTTCTTAGATCAATAAAGCTTTATTTTGATAGCGTTGTCTGTTCACGCCGTGAATGTAGATTCTCCCTCAAACCACCATATTATTGTTTTTGATATTTATCAGAATTTTATTTGCTGGAATTTATGGACCATCGGATAGTTTTACTTCCAGAAATAGATTTTTTTTTAAGTATTTCTTTTCCCCTGACGTCTACAATATTCTTTTTAAAAAAATCTTTTAAATAGGGGTTAAGCTCCAAGGGACGCATTGCTAAGCGCTGGAAATGCAGTAGCTACACACAATACATGCCAAATTAGCTCAGTTTAGTCAGAATTGACCATTATCTTTTATAGTTAAGAATCAAGCGCACATTATTAGTTTTACTTCACTGGGTTTGATGGTGCTGGTTACTATTTGCCTTGGCCTTGTTAGCGATTAAAGAAAGCGGGGCTAATGTACCGCCGAGCTGAGTTCATGATCTCCACGGAGTGCCTTGACCATCAAACCTCCGTTGCTCGGTTTTATAAACACAGCAAAAGTGGGACACAGAACAGAGTTTCCGACAACAGCTTCTACAGGACCCAGGCACTCTCCTTTCGGGCAAAGCAACCGAGAGCTAAATTCGAGCTCCTGTGTGGCAAATCTTTGTCACAAAACCTATAGAGTCACAAAACCTTTTTTTAAAAACAAAATCTTTTCTACTTCCGAATCGTCTCTGGCCCCTATGTCTTTTGTCTAACTTCTTTTCTGCGTCAGCTTTCAAAGAGGAAGCCAGTTCGTGTTTGTTCCGATACGATTTGAGTCAATTTATTTTGACTAAGGAAGATTGTAACGTAATTTTATAGGCCCGTTCCCTCTTTAATCCATTTTAAAAGCGATCTGCTTATTTTAAAAACAGCTTTGGAAGGATTTCAAATGTTACTCCTCGATTCCGTATGGGTTTTAGGTTTGCAATCCATTTCTATTTAATTTGGCAAATGCAAAATAAACATACCGCAAGAGCGGACTTCCCCGGAGTAATTTTTATACCTGACTTGTGTAGAGAAATGTATTTGGAACGTGGACCTCGGGCTCACATTTCATTTTATTTAGATCTGTATTTATAACGTTAAGCCTATTGATAATAGCATTCCTGTATACTGGCCAATAAAATGGTTCCTTATATGGTATTAATTTTGTTAGCAGTGATATGGCCCTCATAGGAATCTGATAAGGGTTTGTCCATCACACATTAACACGTTGTGGGGCAAGTCAGGTTTGGGAAATACAAATAACATTACAGAAGGAAATGCGCGGGGAAGAAAAAAAATGGAAAGATTTCTATAGGCTGCTGGATCTACTTCTGTCACCGCATCCGACAGGCAAGACCCGCTTAGCACTCCTAAGTAAGCCGTGCTATAAGGCACATTTGCTCACATTGGAAAAAAAAAGACGCCTTTCCATAAAGGTTTTGTGTGTATTGCCAAGTTCTTACAGCCTCTCCTTGCTCCAGCGTCTCCATCTGACAAGGACAGAGCCTGGGGAGGGCCCCACCAGCTTAACTTGACTACGGAAACTAACATTTGCGTCTCGCTGTCTCTAGCACGCTTCGGGGTAGCTTGCCAAGGAGAATGTCAAAGTGGAAGAAAATAATAGCAAATAATGGAAAACCATGGAAAATGTCAGAAAATAATAATGATGATAGTAATAGGAATAGCTTCGTTGGAGGCAAACACTAAATGGGACAGCACGTGAGGCTTGACAGATCGACAGCCTGTAGGGGAAGCGGAGCTGGCAGCGGGAGCAACGCCGTGTGGTCGCCCAGGGGCGCGGAGCGATGCGGAGAGGCGCGGAGCGGGGCCGCACTGACCGCGCTCCGGAGTTGCCGCGGGGAACAACCCCGACACGGGCCCGCCAAGCCTCGGTTGCCAAAATCTGCCGCACCCACCCCGTACTCCCCCCAGCTCCGGCCTACCCACCCCACGGCTCGCCCCCCTCCTGCAAGCGGAGCGCGGAGGGGCCGCGGGGGAGCCAGCCCTGCTCGGCGCGGGGACGGGCAGACGCCGGGGAAGCCCTGAGCAGCCCCAGACTTTGTTGCGATTAAGCGCACTTAATCCTCCGGGCCAGGCAGCTAGGCGACTTCGGAATAGCATAAGCGAGAGATGATGGAAGTGAAAGCAAGGAGCATTTAGCGATTAATTAGAAAATCTATCTGTCTCTTCGTCTGCGTGCCTGTCTGTCTGCTATCTGTCTGCTCCCTCTGCCGCAATGGCATTTTGACTGGGCAGAGCTGTCTAGTATCTCTGGATTCATCTACTTATTCCTTCCATTATTTAGTACTTCGCTCGTGAACGAGACGGTACTTTTGAAGAGACGAAAAGTGAATGATCCAAATGGGGAGGTGGTGGTGGAGGGGGGAAATAAAAATGATCGCCCAAATATAAACACATCAATAAACGGGGTGTGTAGCATCCTGTGCGAATCCATTTGAACTGCTCACGTCTGGATTCTTTCTGTGGCATATGTCTGGCTTGATATTTTAAGTGGCGATCAGAGCTCGGGAAGAGTCCGGCGTTAACTAAAACACTGGAAGCTGCGACCACACAATCAATCCTCCTGGAATGGCGTGGGTTCCTAATAGATTCTTCAGCGCAGCAGCGAACATTTTTATTTCTAGTAAATTTAAGTCTAGCCTGGGGTTTTGGTGGTGATGTTCGGCTGGAAGCAGCCCATTCATCAGTAGTTTAACGCTAGCGACACGAGGCCCGTTTACAGTTTCCAGTGATCCGTGCTAAACAATAACATGCCTTTTATTTCTTAAAAAATGAGACAATCCAATAAAAGGCGCAGCGCCTGGCCATGCAAAGCGGGGCTTTATTAATTCCGCGGCAAGCAGTGGCTGAGAGGGGCGGCAAGCGCATAGTGCTTCCTGCGAGCCCGGCTGCGGGGCGAGCAGCAGTAATAAAAGCTTCATCTCTAGACCGCTTCATCCTCGCTATAATAAACATCAAGACCGCCGGGTTATTTTATAGCGGTGCGTGTGATAACAGGGGAGCGAAACTTGGCGTAAGTGGCACCAAAATGCTCCCCGCGCACGCTCCCGGAGCGCAGCCCTGCGCACAGGCGCACTTGCGCGCGTGTGCGCCCAGAAATTCATATCGCACATTTATATACATATATATATATATATATATCCCAAATTCAGAGGTCGACCTGAGAGCAGCTCTGTGCATACGAAACCAGACGGGGAGGGGTTGCTAGGGAGGCCTGGGTTTCCATTGGCTGCAAGCGTCTGCCGTGGTGCGGGGGTATCTCTAATCATATTCAGCATGTTTTGCACAAGAAATGTCAGCCAGAAAGGGCTATCTGCTCCCTTCGCCAAATTATTCCACAACAATGTCATGCTCAGAGAGCCCGGCTGCAAACTCTTTTTTGGTAGACTCCTTGATCAGCTCGGGCAGAGGGGAAGCGGCGGGAGCAGGAGGCGGAGGCGGAGGCGGAGGCGGCTACTATCCCAACAGTGGGATCTACCTGCCACAAGCGTCCGATCTGTCCTACGGGTTGCAAAGCTGCGGACTTTTCCCCGTTTTGGGCAAACGCAATGAAGGTACTTCTCCAAGCATGGTCCCCACCTCGCACCCCTACGTGTCCGGCATGGAAGTGTGGCTAGACCCCCCGCGGTCCTGCCGCATGGAAGAGTCGGAGAGCCAGCAGGCCACCTCGTGCTCCTTCGCTCAAAACATTAAGGAGGAGAACTCCTACTGCCTCTATGACTCAGACAAATGCCCCAAGGGCTCGGCCGCCCCCGAGCCCGCTCCCTTCCCACGCCTGAGCACCGAAGGCGGCTCGGGCAGCCCCGGCGGCGGCGGGGTGCCGGTCCCGGGCTATTTCCGCCTCTCTCAGGCGTACGGCGCGGCGCGGAGCTGCGGAGCGGGGCCCGCGGCCGCCGCCTCTCCCTTCCCGCCGCGGCCCCCCGGGCGCTTCGAGGCGCCGCCGCCGCTGGCGCCGGTGGCGGGCGCCGGGAGGAGCGAGGACGAGGAGGGCTCCCCCAGCCCCTTGGCATGCGTCTCCCAGCGGGAGGAAGAGACTCAGGCTTCGTCTTCGACGGCAGAGGAGCTCTCGCCAGCTCCGTCGGAGAACAGCAAAGCCTCCCCCGAGAAAGAGCCCGTAGGTAAGCGAACAGCGACCGTGATGATGATGGTGGTGATGGTGGTGGTGATAAGAACGTAAAAAAAAAAAGAAAGAAAGAAAGAAAGAAAGAAAGAAAGAAAGAAAGAAAAAAAAAAAGGAAAAGGAAAGAGAGAGAGAGAGAAAAGCAATTGAGGATCATAGTGGCATCACAGTGCAAAAGGAGGATCCCAGCGGCCCTGCGGGGCTGCCAAGAAGCGCTGCTTAGACTGACCTTCTGAACTTTGTAATATTCGGGCATAGGGTTGCAGTAAAAATTAATGTCCATCCTATAGTTAAAAACCCTTGGAGCCATCGCTCTGGGCAACTGTAGCCTGCAGGCGGCTTAAACGTATAGGAAAACAAGATCAATCTTTCCCCAGTGATGTGAAGGTGCCTACCAGATAACAGGGATGTTTGTAAAGCATCCAAAATAAGCAATAGGCAGTGCCAATAAATAAACCTATTAACGCGGTAAGTTATATTTTACGATCCAGAATGCTTTTCAGAATAACAGCCGCGCTGAAATGTGCCATCTATGAACTGCTATCAAATTAGACTGATGAATGCACCACGAATATCCTTCAGCGTCTACACTGGATAACAGGGTTGTTATTTATTAATTTGCCTATTTATTTCCCTTCCTAATCCTCATGGCAAAAAGAAAGGAACTCCCTTTCTCTGGGCTGCAGGCTTTTCAGGCGCTTCTCTCCGGCCGCATTTCAGACTCCCTGTAATTCCTTCAGGCGTCCCGTTGGAAAATAATTAAACAAAAAGCAAGCAGAAGACAACTAAAGAATCAGTCCCCAACCCATGAACCACTCTGAGCCTTCGAGGGATGGTATTATTCATTTCCCTCCGCTTTCAGTAATAGGAAGAAAACCCTGCAAAGGGGAATTTTTGTAATTTTTATTTAATTTCTTTTTCCTCATTGAATGGTTCAGAAGTAGGGAGACAGGGTTAAGCTTTGCGGGAAGGCAGGCTCTAGAGGCAGGAAGGCTCCGGCTCTGTCCCTCACCTTGTTTTTCGCTGTCGGAGCATACTTAGGGATCCGCAGACTTTGCTTTTTCTTTTTGGAAACAGGTGCTTGGAGGAGGGGAAGGGAGAAATGCACCCGGAGTAGCCACCAGGCCACCCCTATAACTGTGGGTTGGAGCGGTCGATGGGGGACCAGCAGAAGGCTGTTTTGGGGGCCGAGAGGAGCTGCCTGACGGGCATCTTTCCCCAGAATGTTGGGGCAAAGGCACTTTTTTGTTTTTGTTTCTCCAGCGACTTCTCGGGCTTTTCGGAGCTGCTTTGAGGCCCAGGGAAACGAGGTTCCCGCCCAGACTCCCTGTGCTTAAGCAGTGTCCGGGGCCACATCTGGAGCAGCCCCTGCTCACACACTCTTCCCCCCTCTCCCTGTCCAGCTCCTCGGCTCTTACCCGCTGGTAATGTCCCTCTTTTACTTTCTTAAAACTAGGCAATTCAAAAGGAGAAAATGCAGCAAACTGGCTAACCGCAAAAAGTGGCCGAAAGAAACGGTGTCCCTACACCAAGCATCAAACTCTCGAGCTGGAAAAGGAGTTTCTGTTCAATATGTACCTGACTCGTGAGCGTCGCCTAGAGATCAGCCGTACAGTCCACCTCACAGACAGACAAGTTAAAATCTGGTTTCAGAACCGCAGAATGAAACTGAAGAAAATGAACAGAGAGAATAGGATTCGGGAGCTCACAGCCAACTTTAATTTCTCTTGATGAACCTATAAACACATCTTTATGGTTTAAAGAGCCAGTATCATTTTCCTAGGCTGTAGACATCCGCACCTGTATGGATTAACGATTTTAGAGCTTCTGAGTATGTCCCGATTTTAGAGCTTCTGAGTATGTCCTTAACCTCTTTATAACTATTTCTGGGGAGGCTGGGAGTGGGGATGAACCATACTAATGCACAAAATGCCGTGTATGAACTTCCCTCATTCCTTTAGATTTCCTCGGGTCTGAGGATTTTTTTTTTTTTTGTCTCGAAACAAAGAAATATTATTTCAGGAGCTGCAAATATCATTCCACTCTATATCCTTCTGAAAAGTAAACAGGTTTGGTTAATAGCACATTCCTTTAAATTATAGGTGATGTAACTGGGACTGTATGTACACTCGGAATGAATAATTTAAACCTTGCCATATTTCTGTATATTGGGTGCTCAGCTTTGCCCCCTCAGTTTCCCTTTTCTCCTCCCTGCTTCGAAAAGCTGGACTTACAATAATGAAATGCAGGCATGCTTCAAAAGTACTTCACGGGGACTGGCGTTAAGAGCGTTTTTTTTTCCCCTTTACTTTAAAAGTCAATATTACAGCTTTAAATTTGGCCAGGAAAATGAAATCTCTACTCTTTAAAGGTATAAAGGAGTTCGTGTTTCTTATGGACTAAATTATAACACTTACCTCTGAAATTCTCGCTCTCTTTCTGGTTGTAGTTATTCACTTAACGTAGGTTTGCTTAAATACGTGGAATTAGTGATTTTTTGTCTATAAATAGCGTTACCGTTGGTAACACATGACAAGCACACAACATTCCCCCCTTGAAAAAAATGCTCATTTTATCCTCACTAATTTCATTTAAAAGTGTCTATACAGAACATCAGAAGGACTTTCTGAGCCAGAGTCTAAGATAGCGAGGAAGAATATGACTGTCTTCCTTTATACTGTGAAGTTACATGCGTTAAAGGGTCAAGCAAAAAAAGTTAAAAAAAAAAGAAGGAAAAAAAAAAGAAAAAAAAAGAGAAAAGCGAAAGAAGGGGTAAACTATAAATACAGATATGTATAAATGTCTATTATTATGAAAATGCCGATACTGATTTAAGCAAATGCATTCTATCATTATTATAAATGTTAGTTCTAGCTATATCTAATTCTTACCTTAAATCGGAATAAATTAATATTGTAATGCTGCTGTGCGTGAAAAAAAAAAGACGATGTTTATGTTCTCATAGAAGAATAAAAAACGTGGAATGAATCCTTTTAATTTTACCTCTTTTTGTGACTGTTTATCCTCAGGTTCTACTTTATGTCTTCAAGAACTTTTACAACAGGAATAGTTGCCTAAACCCCCTGCAATTACTTTAGGAATCTATTTAAATATTACCTAGACGGTCGTAATTTGTCTGGGCCATATAGCGATGGTGCTCTAAGGTTTGTCGGCTTTTGTTCAGTTTTATGACTTGCTAGTATATCTGGATTGTTGCTGTCTTGAACGAGTGGTTTCAGTTGACTGAGGAGCTGCATAGACTGAGGAAGCAAATTACTATTTAGTGAGGGTAGGGAACCGGTATTTTTTTCTTTTAATCAAACACCTAGAAGTGTGTGGAGATCTTTAACTCCAGAGGACAATGACAAATAATAATAAAAAAAAGATCTAGCTTAATCTCAGGGCTCAGAAGAAACCGTAAAGGTGAGCGCATGGGCATGGGGGACCAGACTCTCCCTGCTGCCACCGCTTGAAATCCCTTCAGACAAGGCTATGTACCCCTACCTGGCTGCATGTGGAAGAGCTTATTTAATCAATGCTGCTTTTTGCATCCTCCCTCCCTTCCTTGCTGCATGTTTATCTAGCGGGGTCGTGCACAAAGGGAAGGCAAAACGAGGGCTGGGATAAGAGCGACAGCTCATGCTTTCTTCCAGGGTATGTGTGCGCTGGGAGGAGGAGGAGGAGGGGGGATAGACTTTGAACCCGGGCTTATTGGGAGCCGTTAGTTTTTTATGATGTAACATTGTCGTGCACGGCCTTTTCTTCCCGTTTGCATCTGCATGGAGAGGCGAAAGCTGCCCGTAGGGGAGGTTATTATGATATTTCTCTTGTTTTCATTAACGCACCAGGGCTGGCTGGGGGGGCGCCGAGGGGAGCTGGCGGGCTGCGCGGGCGGGCGGCAGGGATGTTTTAGTCACGTTTCTGGTTTTATTTTCGTAGCGGGATCCTTGCGTTAAAGACCACGGCTATGGGGAAAGTAATAATTAGCGCCTGCGAACTGCTCTGTGGTTTAGGTAGTTTCATGTTGTTGGGGATCCACCTTTCTCTCTACAGCACGAAACTGCCTTAATTACTTCAGCTGTTATCATCACCAGGTATGCTTGGGGCAAGGGTCCTTTGTGTCCGAAGAAATCTTAAAGCCGAAGTTATCTCTAGGCGTCAAGTCCCAATGCCACTGTTTCACATCTGCAACGGAGGCTCCTGTGATTCCTCAGATACCCACGGCAACCGAGGGGGAAGCTTGACAAGTTCTTCAAGGTTAGCTAGCGCCTAAGCGAGTCCCTGCCTGTTTATGGGATTTTAATATCTCTTGCGGGCTGCATTCAAGGTCAGGTGCGTTTTTGCATTATGCTCCGTGTGGCTGTGTGGCTGGAGGGCTGGGCTATTGTGGGGCTGGGTGTTTTATTAGTTATCTCTCTACATGGATTTATTAAGAAAAAAAAATATTAAATGAGGGAGCAAAACGCTCCGTGCTGCCTGGTGTGGGGAGAAAGATCAAGTGTGCCCCACGGCGGGCACTGGCACAGCAAGGCCCCGCTTGCGACCCCGTGCTTGGCCGTGCGCGTTGCCCTCGCTCTCCTCCGCACCGCGGAGCCCGCTCAGCGGCGGCCGGTCCGCCCGTGGGGCCCGCTCCGACGGGGCATCCCGCGCGCGGCGGCCGCGGCCGCAAGGCCTCGGTGACGATCACGATCGCTGCGCGCCCGCGGGCCGCGCTCCGCCGCCGCGGAACGGGCAACAGCGACCTCTCCGGGCCCGCCGCTGCCGCCACCGCCGCTGCCACCGCCGCCTTTTGTATCCTCCGCGCACCCTGGAGCCCGAGCTGCTCCGCTCGCCGGACACCCCATCGGCATCACTCCCAGCTGGCAGCGATGGGGGAAGCATGCTGGATGCCGGCGGTTCGATATTTATATACAGAGCAGGAAAAAAAAAAAGAGGAAAAATAACATAGAATGGAAAAACAGCATAAAATTGCTCTATTGGGGTGATTTCCTTTTATTTTTTTTCCGTGATTTTTTTCCTTTTTAGAAGAGAAGGAAAAAAAAAAGCCAAACTGCAGGAACTCGAAGCAGTTGGAAAGCGGTGTTTATCTGGTGCCCTAACTGGGTCCTTGTAGAAGGAAACGCCTTGCCCGGGTCAGGAGCAGATCTTTGCCTTGCAGCCAGATATATAAGCGTTTGCGTCTCCGCACGCTGAGTGTCTGATGGAGTTTCTGCTTTGCCTATGTACATGCAGGGCGTGTATTAATGGTAGATATGTGTGTGCGTGCCTGCCTACATAGCCCTTGTACGCGGGTTTGCCTCTCTGCGGTATTTTTCATTGGAATCTCATCATTCGGAATTTGCATCGCAACCCCCAAAATCTGAATCTGATTTTTCCCCTGTCGTCTGAGTGTAGCTGCAGAACGGTGGAGACGGTAAGAGGCCGTTTGCAATGGCAGGAAACTGCGAGAAGAGGGAAGGAAAAAAAAAAAAAGGAAAAAAGCGATCCTGAACTTCCAGTTCAATAGAGATCGCAGAATGCTGCAGAATCCTCCTCCAGAGTCCCGAGCCTGTGTACTCACTCTGCTAATGAAACAGCACTTACTGATGTCCCTTACTTCCAAATGACGATATCCTTCCTGTTGCAGTGGGGAGTAAGTGCCAGCAGGACTGTAGCTTTCCTAATTTGATTATACCGGGATGGAGGTCAGGGAGGATTTTTATTTAGCCAGGATCACTGAGAGTGCTTCATTCCTGACGATTCCAAGCTCGCATTGCGATACTATGTGATTTTCTTTCCCCCTGCCTGTTGTCTATTGCATCTGTTTAAGTCATCGTGATCCCTAAACTATTAGAAACGCACATTGTGCCAGGCTAATGCCGCCCTCATGAGCCTCGGGGCCCACATGTAAAACTCTGAAAAACTCGCTGTAAAGGACTGGAAGAGCAGCGAAAGCTTCAGTGTTATTATCAAAAACTTGACCGCGTGAAAAATGTCTGTAAATGTCTGCTAAATTTTAACTCTTCCTTTCTGTACACCCTCTCCTGATATATACTGTGAGTGAAAAAGAAAGAAAGAAAAATGCAGGGAAATAAAAATTCAGACACGTTCTTTTAAACGTTATTGTTATTGTTATTCATTTGCTATTATTTTTGGTGAGGAACCAAAAAAATGAAACCTTCTGCAAGCTGAGAACCCAAATTCGAATATAAACATCCAGGACTCCTGCAGCTAAGATTATTTTTTTCTGAATGGAAAAAGGAAGTTCTACAATCACATTTCACCACAGCTGACTCTCAATAACAAATACAAATGACGTCGAGTTCCGTCTTTCCAGGAAAAAAATACATTTTTTTTTTCTATTACGACGTGTCTATACAATGCCCACAAAAATAGCCGAGGAGATTTTTATTTGCATTTTTTTTAATTGTTAGAAAATAACGGGCTACTTGTTTGTGGAAATACTGTTCCATAATTTTTTTTAACTCTAAGGGGGGATAATAGTTTCATTATGGGCCTTTACAATCCCGAACGGGGAGAGAATACGTTGTTAAAATAGGATGTCTGTAAGATTTCTGATTAAACTGTTTGGAAGACATTAAAAGAAAAAGCAAGAGAGAAGGAGAGAGGGGGAGAGAGAGGGAGAGACAGAGAGACAGCCCACATAGCGATGTAAAACTAATTAGAACCACACTTTTGCATGCACAATATTTACACGTGATTTTAATTATTAGCCAGCCGTCCCTGCCATTTACTGGACTCTATTTTCAATAAAAAATCGTCTTTCGAGTAAATTGAGCGTCTTACGGAGATTTTCTTCTCCCCTGCATCTCATTGACCACGCTTCTTTGCAAACAACAGGCAATAAACAGCGTGCATGTCCACCGCAGAAAACCCCGAAGTCCACAGTCATATTAGCAAAATGTCCAGCGACCACTTTAATTCCTAGCACTGGACTTGGATCTGGCCGCCTCTTACTTTCCCCCGCACGCCCTCCCCTCCTTCTGCAGAGGGCTGTAACCCTCCGCTGGGCTCCTCATGCGGCTGCTCTGCGTCCTGGAGGCAAAGGACGTGCTAGCAAATAAATAACTATATTTGCACATAAATTTAATTCACCAGGATGCAGCACAAGCAGCAAAAGCGAGCGCCCCTTTTATAGCCGCCCTAACAAGCAGGGTGCTTTTCGGTAGCGCGCAAAGACAGCGTTTCCCCCCACCCCCCACCTTTCGCCGCGCTGCTTTGGTTCATATTTAAGCCCGGAGCCGCTGGATCCGCACGGCCGCCGCTCTCCCCGCTCCGACCCGCCGCGCCGCGGCCACTGCCCCGCGCAGCCCCGCGCCGCGGAACCGCCGGCCCGGCCAAGGGCACGGGCGGCCGCGAGGATTCGGGGCGGGGGGGTGGGAAAGAGGGGTCGGTCACTGCCGCTCCCGGCGAGGTGGCAGCGCGGCTGGGTGCGCCAGACCCGCGGGTCGGCGGAGACTTTGGCGGTGAAAAAAGATAAAATAAAAATAACGAAAAAAAGAAGGTGCGGATTTGCCGAATCCGCGGCGAAAGGAGCCCCCGTCGTCGTCCCCACGGCCGGGCCGGCGAGGGCAGGCAGTGCCGAGCCGTTTCGGGAAGAGGATATGTTGAATTTGACTTTTCCTGGGCAGCCCTAGTTAGCTCTGCAGTATTATTTACAGTTAGTTCCCAAACTAAACACAATAGTATAATTTAACCTTTCCAAGCACTCGTAAATTTTTACTGCTGCGGAACACAGCAATGCAAATGAGTATGCTCATAGTTACTGACTTAATAACAACCCCGTGGCTCCTGAAACAATAACTCCTTCTGAAATATAATAAATATATATTTAAATACAGTATACGGCAACTGCTATTTTGCTTTTCTTTTATTGCTTCAATTATTGTATAATTTTATGTGGAGGTCTCCGATCAGAAGATTTTTTTTCCTTTTTATTGTATTTTTTTCACAGGGAACACGACCCACTGATAGGATGATTAATTATGATATAAAATAGTCCGCTTAGGAAAAAAATAAAGGGGGGGAGTGAGGGAAGGGGAAGTATGGGGGGGGTGCGCGGAACTCGATCTTTTAATCTCAGCTGGCCGCAATTAAAACGAAACCCCCGCCGCATAAACTTTGCATATCCCTTTGCATAAAAACATATGGCCTCGCTATAAAAATTACGGCTGGAAAACACTGGCCCATTAATAGCCCGCGGACTGATTTATACTTTATTGTTCTGCTCGCCCGCCACGTGACGCGCACAGCCAATGGGCGCGCGGGCGGCCTCCAACTTATTAGTGACTCTACTTGTTCGCCGGGACCGAGTAGTTGCGGGCGAAGCGCGGGCCCCAAATTGCGGCGGCTCCGGCGCCTCGGCCATGGCGGCCCCGGGCACCCTCGGCACTTACTACGTGGACTCCTTCCTGGTGGCCGAGGGCGACGAGCTGGCTGCGCCCCGCTACGCCCCCGCGCTGCCGCCGCCCCCGCCGCCGCCGCCGCCGCGGCCGTCGGCGCTCGCCGAGCACCCCGAGCTGGCGCCCTGCAGCTTCCAGCCCAAGGCGCCCGTCTTCGGCCCCCCTTGGAGCCCCGCCGGCGCCAGCGGCGTCCCCGCCGTCTACCACCCGTACGCGCAGCACCAGGCGCCGCCCGACGGCAGGTACATGCGTTCGTGGCTTGAGCCTGTGCCGGGCTCCTTGTCCTTCCCCGGGTTACCTACCAGCAGGCATTACGGCATTAAACCTGAACCGCTGGCGGCCAGAAGGGGTGACTGTACCACGTTTGACACTCACACTTTGTCTCTGTCTGATTATGCTTGTGGTTCTCCTCCAGTTGATAGGGATAAGCAAAGCCACGAAGGCGCATTCTCTGAAAGCAATGGAGAAAGTGAGGCAAACGGAGAGAAACCACAGATTGATCCAAGTAAGTGGCACCGCAGGGGTAATGGACTTCAGGGCGCTGTGCCGGCCGCGGGGAGGTGTCGAGGTGCCGGGCTCATTACGTGCCCAAGCACCGGCTGATGCTGTTGCTGCCCCCGCTCAGAGTCTGGGAAAGCCGGTGGGGTCTCGGGGGATACTGGAGCGGGAGCTAGAAGGGCTCGAGTTCTGCAGGCGAAGAGTGAAGCGAAAACCCACCCTGTCAAACAACAACTATTTAGAAATAGCCAGCCCCAGACCTGTCCCCTCCACCCTCTCCAAACAAACTCCGCGAGACGTGCGCGGACTGCGGAGTGAGGGGGCTCGGGCAGCTCCTTGAGAAACTGGAATTTGTGGCCGCTCTCGGGCGAGGCTACTTGCCCTGGGGCACGAGCCTCGTCGTGGCTTGATATTCGCCACCACCCCCAAACACAACCGCCCACCTCTTCCCTCTCCTTTTCAGGGGCAAACTTGGATGCCCCCAGGACAGCTGGGCCGGGAGTGAAAGCACCTCCGAGATGCTATTGCAATAAGGGTCCTGAGCAGGCGAAGCTTTGATTACACCAGCCCTAGGCTGAGCCGCCAGCTTCTTGAGTCTTGCCCGTGAGGACACGGAAGAAGGTCAAAATTTAGGGAAAAAAAAAAGGAGGGGGAAAAAAGTGAAACAACTTCGGTGACCTTCTGGTCTGAGTGGCCACTCTCGGCTAGCAGTCGAAGGTGGGGAGGGCGGGTTAACAGGGAGAGAACGGCAAGGAGGGAGGGAGAAAGGGAGGGAGCAGAGAGAAAGCAAGCGAGGCAAAGCAGGCAAAAAGGGATTTAAAATCGCATCGTACAAATAATTTTTAAAAAATGCGAGAGGCGGCAGGGGCTGCGCCGCGTGTGACTGCGTGTGACCTCTCTTCGTATTTCTATTTGGATCACATTATGTCCCACTGTCCTCAATGTCTGGGGACACGAGGGGAATGTTGTAACCCCCCATATCTGGATAGCCAGGCGCAATGCAGCCACCGCACCGAACTGCGGAGCTGTGTGTTTTTCTCCCCCTCATCCTCTCCCTCCCCGCCCCCCTTGCCTTATCCCTCGAGTCTGAACTTCTCCTCTTATTTTTCTTGCAGATAATCCAGCTGCAAACTGGCTCCACGCAAGGTCCACCAGGAAAAAGCGGTGCCCCTACACCAAGCATCAAACGCTCGAACTGGAAAAGGAGTTTCTGTTCAATATGTATCTCACTAGGGACCGTAGATACGAGGTGGCCAGACTCCTTAACCTCACCGAGAGACAAGTGAAAATCTGGTTTCAGAACAGGAGGATGAAAATGAAGAAAATCAACAAAGATCGGGCGAAGGACGAGTGATGGCGATAAGCGGGTTAAAATGAGAACGCATAAATTAAAAGAAAGAACACCATTAAAAACAAGAACCACCACCAACAAAAATCTTCCCCTCGAGCCCTACCATACAATGCGTCTGGGTCCAGGCCTCTTTTTTTTTTTTTTTTTCCATGGCAAACTCTGGTTATGATTGTACCTTGATTGTCACAGTAGCATGGAGAGGCCAGTTTGCCAGGAGAGGTACAGTAAGACTTTTAATTTTCTAATAGGAAAGCAAAAGGGGGCATTAGTGCGAAAAGGCTGTTTAGCTGGCTTGTATAAATCTACCTGTTTCTTCACTTGCCGAAAAAAAAAGGAAAAAAAAAATAGAAAACAAAACAACTACCTTTTCATAATGCACAACTATTTACGGACTGTATAGCTTAGTCTACGTAGTTAATTTTATTCGCTCTTTGCGCGGCAGAGAGAGCTCTGCTCTAATACTTGAACACTGTGTTTTATTGTGGTAATTATGTTTGTGACTCAATTTATGTGCTTGGGTGCTGTACCGGATGTAATTGTGTAAGCTAGAATTCAATTTGAACTCAGGTTGTTTATTATAAAAATGGCATAGAGTATAGCTCTGTAGTGTATTAAGTCTTTTCTGTATAATTAGACAGTTAACCTTTGATTGTAAAAATATATATTATATATATATATATACACACACCAATATAAACACGAAGAAGTAGAAAAAAGGAAGTTTGTCTCAGATGTCTAGGAATTACGGTTCTCAAAGTATTTCGAAGCAAGTCATTTTAGTATGCACAGTTGATATATATAGTACTGTCTTGTCAGTTGTATATATAATCTATATATTAAAAAAAAGCAGACTAGCTTAAATATTGTTTTTGCACCAGTGAGCAGTTATCAGTTTTAGGAGCTATACGTATATGTGAAAAAAAGGTAACTACCTATCGTTTACGTTTTTATTTTAATCAAATAATTTGATGGTTATTGTAATGAAGGTTAATTTTATTAATAATAAATTATACACTATGAAAACCTGCATTTGGTTATTGTAAATTTGTATCGATTATAAAAAAAAAAAATCTGGGAAGTTATGTTGTTGCAGAACGTACACTGTCTATTTTGAAATAGTTACCTCATGGCCTACTGACCAAATGGTTGTGTTGAAATGATATTTAACTTTTTGGCAAATAAAATATATTGATTCTTTTATATTTTGTGATGCATTAAGGTTATTAAGGAGGGGTTCTTGTACAGTATCACTGCGAGTCTCAACCAGCAGACTTGGCAGGGGCAGGGCAGCTGCAGAGCAGAGTATTATTATTATTATTGTTTCTGAGCCAAGGCAAACGGCTCTATAAGCACAGAGCCGAGATGATAATTCGGACGGATTTAAATCCTAAGCGCATTTCCTTGTCTGAGAGCAGGCAAAGCTCGCCCCCCCCACTCCCGGATATAATCTCCTAAACTGGTGCTTAGCAATCAAAGAAGGAGGCTCTTTCAGATACGAAGGGGAGCACGCTCAGAAGTTAACGTATATTTAATATTTTTTCCTGGCAGAACGGGGGTATTTAAGACCAAACCAAAATGTCCAATGTTCTTCAGTCTGGGCAATAATGTAAATCAGGCAATTTAAGCTGAGATGTTTAATTAGCCTACGATAAAACGTCCAGAACTAAGTGTGCTTCACGAGCTTTGTCCAGCGGCTCACCTTGCCCCTGTGTCCATTTTAAATCCCCTTCCAGAGATAATTACCCATGCAAAATATGTTATTTAAAGCGTCACCCATTATTTTCTTCCTTTGTGCTCACATTTGCAATCCCCCCCTCCGCCCTTTCAAACGTCCCATGGCAAATAAAAACAACACGTTGTATTTTATTAGCGCCTCGGATTATATATGCACATACACACACACACATATAAAATTTTACAGACAATTATCGTTGGATTTATGGGGTCGATTTTACTCGCTGGTTTAGTCCAAGGAAGAAGCCGGGCTGGCAGCGGGCTAGATCCGGGACGGCAAAATAAGCTGAATAAATAAAAAATAACATTAAATAAAGAAGGCTTCTTTCGAGTGGAAGATTTCTGCACCCACCCTTCATGACATCCAGCCGTTCCCCAAGCCAAACTGAGCTGAGAAACAAGAGAAAATAGCCAAGATTGTGAGCGGACTGAAATTTACCCTTGTTTTGGGCGGACATTTTACTGCTCTGCGTGGATATCCTCCATAACATGATCCCACCCCACTTCTGCACAACCGAGCAGTGCTGGCGAACATAGGGAAGAAGGAAAGCCTTGTTGTTGCACGAACACATGCTTACATGCATATATATATATGTGTATATATGTATTTATTTAAAGCAAAATAAGATGGAACCCACTTATGGTCTTGACAGAAGTTGTTGTTAGGAAAATTCAGAGCCATGCAGTGCAATAAAAGAAAATGACTGCTGTAACCGTTTATGGGGTGTAAAACGCTGCAGGGTTAAAGACAAGAAAAAAAAAATTGTTAGGGAGCCGGCAAGATGTTTGCAGATGTGCAGAATTGGAGGAGAAGAAAAAAAAATCCGCTTTACCTGACAGAAAAAAAAAAAAAAAAAGGAATCCGGGGTAAGAGTCGAGGAGCTCTAATTAGTGTCGGGGAGCTGGCTCTGGTGGGCTCACAGAAAGCCCCCTAATTGCTCCCCGAGCCGGTATTTGGGGATGCTGGGACGCCCTCTGTTGTTGCAGACGGAGGCGACTTCAAAGAATCGGCATTAAGAGTGTGTAATAAATGACGGGTCTGCAAACTGTCTGGAATTCGGCCCTTAATGAGTTTACAACTGTCCAGCCACAATTAAGATTTCCCACAAAAGCCTTTTCATTTGTTTTGTCTGGCTGTTTTAGATAAAGCGGGCGAGCGGAAATAACAACCTTTTATTGCCCCCTCCTCCGGGCCGCGGCGGGGCGGGGGGCAGCGGCGGCCGCGCGCGCGCGCGGGCGGCTCCGCGGGCGCTGGCTCCGCGCGGCGGCTGCGCGGGGCGCGGGGCGGGGGCTGCGCTGCGCGCCGCGCGGCGGCAGGTGGCGCTGCGCGCCCGCGAAACGCCCGCGGCCCGCGCGTGCCGCCATCAGCGCGCCCCGCCGCCCTCCTAAAATGTCGACGCTGACGGGCGCGTAAGGGCGCGTTGCGCTCCAGCTTGGCGGGGTCCACCTTCTTTATATTTATTATAATCATTTATTCATAATTATTTATTCTTTATTTCTCTTTTTCTCCCTCTCTCCCGCCCCGGGTCGCGGTTAGGGCTGCGTGCGCTGAGGTGCGCGGCAGCCCTTGTGAAGGTGATGCTTGCTCGGGGAACAAACTCCGCGTTTATTCTGCTCCAAACCCCAGGCGTTGCTCAGCAGGGAGCAGGGAAAGGAGTGAGCCTCGGCCCTGGGCGCTCTGCCCGCTTATCTTTGCCTTTCCCAAAATATCCGCCCTTCCCCGGTGAGCCTCTGCGCCCACAGGCTCTGTGCTGGTCTCCTGGTGAGAAACGCAGTATTTGCAGAAAGAGGAAATTTCAGAGCTGGGAAAAAAAAAAAAAAGGCAGCAGGACAGGATAACCACAGCCGGCTCGGCGAGACTTGGTGGGTCCCCCAAAGATCCCCCCAGGAGGGTCTGCGCGGGGGCGACTTCGCCTGTAAAGCCAGACGGACGCGAGCGCAGGACTCCCAAGCAGAGCCACCTCGCCGAGCGCAGGGCTCAGCAGACGGCACCAGTAGAAATCTTCATTTGAGAATTATTTACCGTCGAGTAAAATTCTGCAACAGCTGTCTTTGATACAAATAAAAAGCTTCTCTTGTGTCCCCAGCAATTCCAGCTCTGTGGGACACGCCGGAGTTATATTGTACAGATGCTGGCAGCCTGATGCTCTGCAAACTTGACATGTCTCTCAAAGTCATTCGGAATTTCTTCCAGTATTTTATTTTCATTTTCATTTCTCCGAGCGGTATACATATACATACATATATATATATATATATATATATATTATATATAAAAATTCAGTATGGCTTCCCCGAATTCTGGAATTTTGCGTCTTTGAGAATGTTTATAGGGGCACGGTGGAGTATTTTCGGAGTTAGCTGGGAAAAAATGGAGAGACAGGGACCAAGGAATTGGGAGTAATTGGAAGAGAAATAAAAGGAAGGGGAAAGAAGGCATAAAATGTGGTCTGAAGTACGAACTTTATATTTTTCAAGTAAAAGCCAGACACGTAAATAAATTGCTTCATAGCGCTCTGGAACAGAACTACTTTCTCTTTGCTTTATTTACATTTCCTTAAACCAAAGCCAATTTCTTTGCATCGAAATTCTGCATCGGGCAGGAATGTGAACACTGTGCTATTTTCTTTTCCACACATCGTTTCAAAGATTGAATTCTTTCTAGGGATAAATTGCACTGCCACTCCCTGCTTTCTAATAAGCGCCTCGCTATCAAATGTTTGTCTACAATAGCATTGTTAAACGTGTTATGATTAATTTTTATTTTTCCTTGGGCAGTAAAATAATATTGTGATTAAAAAGTGCTTGTGCCTCGTCATGCTAAGTAATAACTTGGCACAGTTTGTTCCATTATACTTGTGGCTAAATTACGGCGAGCAGAGATTTCAAAACAACAAAATCCTGTGTATCAGCCACATCAAGATACTGCTTCGCACACAAACCATAATCTTGTAGTGCTCCCAGGTCGCTTATAACTTACGAGCAGCATTTTATCACTACCTTTTACTTCCCGGAAAAACTCCGAAGTCAAAGCGCAGTCGTCGAAATTTAATAATAATTAAAAAAAAAAGAAAAAGAAAAAAAAAGTAAAGAAAAAAAATAAAAAGAAAAATCCTCTCCAGAGGAATCTTTTTAAAGCATTTTAGAATATTGCGATAACCGAAACGGAACTTTTTGTGTTGGCTGATGATTTCCTCAAAGACAAAAACATGTTCAAATTTTCAGTCGTGATGACCCAGAAAAGTTTTTATTTACATGTATATGCGGCAGAATTAGATATTTAATAGTCTATTTCAGAGGAAGCGTTATCCTGTTGTTTGAAGAACAAGTAGAGGACCAAGGGAGTAAAGGTAGTGGGAACACATGCCTAGGACTCCGGGTAAGGTTTATTAATTGAATAAAGGAAATATATAGAGAGAAATGTAACGAGGCGACAGAAAGGGCTGAAAGCGTTGGATAACAAAACCTATATTCCTAGGTACTGGGAATATACACGCACAAGGATAAATAAATAAACACGCATATAGTAACAGAAAAGGAGAGCCGAAATAGAAACGCTTGGCTATTCCATTCAGTCCTGCTTTATCAATATTTAAGTCTAGACACTGGTTATATTTGCTGTTTCTTTCTTCTTGCATCTTGGTATGTTGTCACCAGAGGAGCAATTTATTGGTCTAATGACATCTACTTCAGCCTCTTTGATCTCCGTAGTCGTTGTCTTGTTTGCTTCGCTTTCGTTTAGCTTCATGGGCCTTTATTCTTTTCTAGCAGCCCCTTTCCACCGCAATATTCCCACGTTGTGCTTTGCATCCGCAGGCATATTGCCTAATATTGGAGAATTGTAATAAAGAAATGAAGGAAAGGCTCTTTCTCC
Organism: Tinamus guttatus; assembly: GCF_059628265.1. Taxonomy (NCBI): domain Eukaryota; kingdom Metazoa; phylum Chordata; class Aves; order Tinamiformes; family Tinamidae; genus Tinamus; species Tinamus guttatus. Next base: position 3,018,303 of record NW_028288601.1, on the reverse strand, counting down.
ACATTCCTCCTTTGCGCCTGCGAATAATAACTGCATTTTCAGCTGCCTAACACTTGGCAAGTATCTAAATACAGGGCACATTTGCATACGCCGGAGCACGAATATCGCAGGGATCTAGCCTTAGAGAATTTATTTGCTCCTGTCAGTAACCTATATTCATAGGGCTGCAATAAGCAGGCATAAAGAGTCCCAAAGGGTGTCTGTGCGCGGGGCGGGAGGGGGGGTTAGCGGCGGGGGAGAGGGGTGTTCTGCGGTTACAAAACGCAAAGTTTAGGGTCCGTGCGAAATATCGCCGAGAACCATTTTAACTGGTGAGAAAGTCTTTGTACACGGGGCACCAAACTATAATTGAAAGGAGAATTTCCGGGGCAATTCCATTGTGCTCCTTCCAGTTTATGATGTGCAATCCAGGCAGGCAGTAAAAGCTGTCTTTACCAGGACTCCCTGTCTGAGGGAAGGAAACTCATTTTACGATCCGTTTAAAGGAAGGGCACGCCGCAGCATCCTCAATGCAAAGCCCTGCTCATTGTTGAGGAGCTGCGGGGTAGGAAAACCAACAAAGTTACCCGCGATCTAAGGGTAACATTGCCGTCTCGAGCTTAGGAGTGCAAGGTACGTACGATGGAAAAGCAAAAGGGGCTTTTAAGTAGGTACCTGAAATCTGAGTCGCCACTGTAAAGGTAATTCCTTCGACTCACATATACATATATATGTATTTTTTCCCGTGAGAGGAGGGATTCGGAATGTAGAGTCGTTGCTATAGTTTGTCCCCCTTTTACGATTATATATATACATATATATCTCATGTATATATATATATATATATGTATTTCCCTCAGCGTGAAAATTCGGTGCAAGAAGGGACGCGACATGCAGTGAACCCGGCCCGCCTACAGCCTTGATTTTCAAGGTTCAGGCAGAGATTTGGAACCGTCGGGGGGCCGGGACAGGGGCTGCGGTGAGGGCCCCGTGGGGAACCTTCACTCTCGGCGTTTCTTCACCCTATGAGTCGGGGACTTGGTTTTGGGGTGGTCTTAGTTTTAGGCGGTCTTGGTTTTCGGGTGCCTTGCCCCCAGGTCCCCTGTGGCTATCGGGGGGCAGAGGAGAGGGGCTCCTCGCCGCGCAGGGAGGCACCGTGCAGGGACCCGCCGCGCTGCGGCCGCCTATCCCGACTCCTCGCACCGCGTGGCTGACGGAGGGGCTAGCTGGGAGTTTTTGCCACCCCCTTTCCCCACGGGGAGCACATGGCCTCAGTCCACCCGTGTCCCCCCCGCGCCGGCGGCAGCGCGGCGCTGAGGGGCGGCTCTCGGCGAGCCGGCAGGGCCCGGCCGGGCCGAATTGGAGCGGGCCGAGCCGAGCCGAACCGGGCCGAGGCGTCGCGGCGGCGGCCCCGTCCATGGCCGGGCAGCGGCGGCCCCCGGTCGGCACCACCTGTGAGGCGGGCGGGGATTGGCGGGCGGCGTCATATGACCGGTCACGTGCTGGAGGCAGCTCAGTCCAAAAGAAAATGGGGTTTGGTGTAAATCTGGGGGTGTAATGTTATCATATATCACGCTACCTCGTAAAACCGACACTGAAGCCTGCCGGACAACAAATCACAGGTCAAAATTATGAGTTCTTCGTATTATGTGAATGCGCTTTTTAGCAAATATACGGCGGGGGCTTCTCTTTTCCAAAATGCAGAGCCTACTTCTTGCTCCTTTGCAAGCAACTCCCAGAGAAGCGGCTATGGACCAGGCGCGGGTGCCTTCGCCTCCTCCATGCCCGGCTTGTACAATGTGAACAGTACCATATATCAAAGCCCGTTCTCTTCCGGATACAGCCTGGGCTCTGATGCCTACAACCTGCATTGTTCCTCTTTTGATCAGAACATTCCCGTCCTCTGCAATGACCTAACCAAACCCAGCTGTGAGAAAGCGGAGGAAAGCAACCTGCACAACCAGGCTGAGGCTAATTTCCGGATATACCCCTGGATGAGGTCTTCAGGTAGGGGCAAGCGGAGAGGGCTGGAGCTGTGGCAGCCAGGCTAAGCGTGTCGCCAAAATTACTGTCAGCACAGCCTTTATGGTTTTAATTATAGCCGAGGCGCCATTGCGTAGAAAGCCCGTGGCATTGTATGTAAATGAGTATCATAAAACTTTTTATTGCCCAATTAATGGGTTCTATCCTCGTAAATTTATTTAACTCCGTTTGCTATGGAATTGTAGCACTGACTTTATTTGCACTGTTTGCTATAGAAATGGGGAGAGTTGGCCGCGCGTTCTGCGAGCCCCTGGGTGAGTGTCCCCCCTGCCCACGGGCACGAGTCGAGCACAAAACGCGGCTCGGGGGCGAAGGCGGAGGGGAGAGGGGCGACCAGGAACGGGGCCCGGGCTCACAGGGACTTTTCCAGCCTCCAATAGTGAGACGTGTCACTCTTGTGCCCCTGCTCTTTTCCATAGAGATAAAAATCTATAGAAAATCGCTAAACAGGAAAACGCGCGGGGGGGTGGGTGGTGGGGGGAAAGGTTGGGGGCGAGACTGTGTGAAAAACGAGAGCGTCTTTCTGGAGCTAAATGCGATGTATTGTTTACGATCCAGGCGGGGGAGGGGGTGTGGGGGAGCCCCCTGACATTAAAATAAAATAAATACAGCCCAGCCTTCCAGCTTTTTTTTTTTTTTCCCCTTGCGAAACGCGAAAGTCTGGAAGGTTTTAGAGAAATACATCGCCTGGGGGAAAGTTCCTCCTCCCAAAAGCAATTTCCTCCCCCACCTCCTCTCCTGAATGCTTTCTCTCCACTTTTGCCATGTCTCGAGCAACTTAATTTTTGCCCTGCCCGAGCAGGGCAGGTCGTTTAGCAGAAATTTCTTTGTTAGGGCAAAGTGGGGGGGCGGGTGGATGTAAGAGAAGGAGGTTATTGACTCTAGCTTGGCCGTTTTGTTTTGTTGGGTTTTGCTGTTAAAAAAAAAGAAAATAATAATAATAATAAAAAAGAAAATAAAATAAATGAAAAGGAAAATAAAAGGAAGGGAAAAAAAAGGCAAGAAAAAAACTTTCCACTTATCTTCCTGCCTAACTCCTGGACGTGTGTGCCTGGTTTCAGGTCCAGATAGGAAGCGAGGACGCCAGACCTACACTCGCTACCAGACCCTGGAGCTGGAGAAGGAATTCCACTTCAATCGCTATCTGACTCGCCGGCGGAGGATAGAGATCGCCCATGCCCTGTGCCTCACCGAGAGGCAGATCAAAATCTGGTTCCAGAACCGCAGGATGAAGTGGAAGAAGGAGCACAAAGAGGAGAGCTCCAGTACCCCGGCTCCCAATGAGCCCACGTCAGCAGCAGCCTCTGTGGAGAAAGTGGAGGAAGACGAGGAAGAGGAGGACTAAAGTGTCCCATTGAGGAATCAGCCCCTTAGTATAATGTATGCACGTGACAGTTATAAAATCTCCTTTTAAAGGAGAGAAAAAAAAAAGAGGGTGAAAAAAAGGATAAAAGAGAGACTCACTGTTTTTATTAAAAAAAAAAATCAGTTCCCTTTAATAATATCTCGCAAGCGAGCATTTGCGAACATTAAAACGTTTCTTGGGCTGGTTTTCCAGCCCCTTCTCCAGTCTCCCATCCTTCCCAACCCCGTCCTTTGCCGAACCTGTTGGTAATATCTCCTAAGAGTACCCAACAATCATTTGGTTTTCGTTCACCCAAACATGGGTGGCTGTGTCCAGGGGCTGCTGCTTGCACATAGAGTAAACCGTGACCTTCCGAAGTAACTACCTGACTCAATAGTCCCAATATTTGTAAAGGGAAAAAGTGCATTAGGCTCATATTAAGAAAAAAAAACTACCTAATTTTGAATAAGTAGCTCTGTTTATTTCTTTATTTTAATTATTATTATAAAAGTATCATAACTAACAGCTACACTAACAAAGGTTAAACTGCAACTGGGGGGGGGGGGAGGGGAGATGTTACACAAACCACTACAATCTACAATGATTTGTACTACCTATTTTCCAGACTACCTATATATCTTGCTCCGCCTACCTATCTTTTAAAGTATACTGTATTTTAGTAGTTACACAAGATAACATACTAATGTGAATCGCAAAACGCTCATAGAAACATAAGTGTAGTCGTTCGAGATGCATGCATCAATAGCTTTGGTATAGAATTTGGTACCGAAAAGGCTGAATATATTTAAATTTAAAATAATATATTTATTCCAAAGCAATTATAAATGAAAACCATATGCTGCAATATATCTCTGTTCTCAATTCTTTACTATTCCGAGTGAGGAAGAAAACACACGCTAATATTGTACAAAGCGGTTTAGTATCTTCCGTTGGCTTCTACCTTTGGCTGGCTCTTTTAAAGGCCGTTTTCTTATGCTAGTTTGATCTTACTTAATATAGCGAAAGTGTTATTTGAGAAGTGAATTTAAACGACCATGTTACCACCTATCAAAAAACTGTTTGTCCCGATTATCCGAATGTGTCAATATGTAATACCGTGAATTTTCCTACAATAGCAGATACTGTATATTTGAACGATTTTTTTTTGTCATTTATATTTGTCTTAGAGCTCATTTGTAAGATCATGTCACAAATTGGGAAGAATGTAATTAATTTGGAAACTTTGTAGCATGATGTATTGTTAAGATCTCTGTATAAATCCGTCTTGAAGGTTTGGCTAAAGTTTATTCAAAAATTGTATGTTACAATGTGTTTCGATGTGTTCGTTGTGAACATTTGGATATGCCGTGTAAGTATTGGAAGTGAAAGAAAAATCGTCTGTGAACTCTCTTTGGAAGTGATACCGTGTTCAAGTATCTCCCACAATAAATGTGTTTTATGTTACACAGAAAATAAATATGCTTGTTGACAATGAATTGTTCTTCTTTATTAGCGAAACAGTACGAATGAAGAATTAAAAATAATTTATACAGACAAATAGAGAAATTAAACCATATAAATCTTTTTTTTTTCCCGCGTAATCATAAAGAAAAAAAAATACAGGATGATGAATTGATGGAAATCAGTCATTTTCCCTATCTATTTTTCCCTAGCGTAGCTGATTAATAAAGCGGAAAGCTTTTTTTTTTTTTTTTTTTGGTGGTGGTGGTGGTGGTGATGGGGCTTCCTTTCACCGTCTTCTCTTGAAATCATAAGCCCGGCGCAGGGGGCCCGTGACCAAGCCGAAATCGCAGGCAGTGTCACAATATTTGGTAATGAACAGAAAGTGCGATACGAAACTTGTGAGTGTAAAAGGTCTTTTCGAATACGTGATGGTGTATGCGGCTTTCTCCGAGCGGGGAGCCGCAGGACGGAATTAAAAAGAGGGAAATTCGCCCTGAATTATAATATATATATATATATAGGTTTCTCCAGGCACCACAGAAAGCCAACAGGATTAAATATTTAAAAAGATATTAAAAAAAAAAGAAAACTCCCTTAATAAGGCCAGCTAAAAACAGGTAGAATGCGAGCATCATATGCGCGGAACTTCCCTATTTCTTCTGCATTCGGTTGCTGGTCAGCGCACTAATTGTAATTTTAGTAAAATTAGTGTAAACTCTAGGTCTTTTAAAAAACTCCAGGGCTGCCTCTGTGGTAAGATGGCGCCTCTCTAAGACCTGCCTCTTCTTAGTGATGAGGAAAAGGCCATAAATCCGTTGTTGTTTATGAAAATTTACAACTTTGCAATACAACTTTATGAGTTGTTCGGTTTTTCCATTGGTCCTCGTCGGTCATGTGGATGGTAACCGTGAACATGAACTTTTTTATAATTTCCCTTGCGAGAATAGAGCCGCATTCTTTTGCTGAGCTCTGTCCTGCTTCGGATCTCTCTGGCTTTCAATCCCCATTTCATTTGTCCTTTGTAAGGCAATAGTGAGCAAAGTGTGCGGAGGTTCGGCATAAGCAGCCGCCTAGAACACAGATCCGGGATGGCAATTTCCAGTTCCCCCGCTGGAAGGTGTGGCATATTGGATTCAAAGCACTGGCGTGGCAGATTTTCAACTTGCAACCTGGCTAATTTCCTGCTTCTTCTGGCACCAAAAGGAGGGCGATTCGTCTCCTGTGCAGCCAAAGCGACAGCTGTCAAAGTCGCAGGGGCTCCTGTGAGCCAGAACCTAAAAGGTGAGAAATGTATATGACACTACTGTAAGCAGGGAAACATGCTTTAATACGTTTGAATATTAGACATGTGTAATTGTACCAAATGGAAATGTGACCGGCCAAAAATAGATGTGCCTGCAGCTCAGTATATTTTGACTTAACCTGTGCATGCAAATATATTCCTAAATAAAATGTCTTCTTTCTATTATTTAGCCAGCGAGCCGTGGATTTTTCATCAAGTTTATTTCTGCTTGTGTCTGCCACAGGGTTACTGTGACATTCGGATTATTATTTTCTAATAACTCCGGTTTAGAGCACCAGTCTGATGGGATTTTTTTTTTCTTTGCAGCATGAAAAAAAATCCCAATCACTAATTTTTATTTCGCAGCGTTAGGCTGAAGTTAATGCGCTTAGCTATGAATATGGATGCTTATGTTTTTGACCATTTTAGGGGAAAAAAAGGGGGGGCGGAATTAAAAAAAAAAAAAGTGTCAGCCAACGCTAGTGTCTCCTGGCTCCCTGGAGCAAGGTTATTCCTGGAGCAGGGAAGCAGCGTTGAGGTGCGTTTTGGTTGCAGCCCTGCGTGCTGCGGAACGCGGCGGCGCGGGCAGAGCGGAGCTGCCCCGCGGCGCCTCCGCGCACGGCGGCGGCTGCTTCCCCGTGCGGGGAGCTCGCTCTGCAGCGCGCAGCGAGCCGCGCTCTGCGCTCCGCGCCGCGCACGCGAGGTTCCGCGGCGCCTCCGAGTCCCGGCGCCGGCTCCGCGGCCGCCTCTGCGCGGAAGGAAGCGCCACAAACGCCGGCCGCGGAGGCGGGGGTGCTAGAGCTGCACATTTGCAATGCGGTATCCGCCGGAGTGGAGCTGCAGCGAGCGCCGGATTATTTATTGCGGGGCCGCGATGCTCAGTGCTGCCACGGCGTGGCCGAAAGGCGGAGGCGGGCGCGGGCGCGGAGCGGCCCCGCGGCCCCTGACTAGGGCAGCGGCGCGAGCCGTTGGGCTCCCCGAGGCATCGTCCCCAGCCGCGAAAAATATTAAAATGAGAGAAAAAAATAATGGTAATAACCTCATCGGCCTATTTTAGCTAAGGGAGCATCGCGGCTCGCTCACGGGCAGGATATTCTGGCAAGGCTGACTCTTCCCTCTTCCCCTTCCCCTCCGGTTTTACCTTAGTGTCAACTGTAAAATATCACGCTGGGAACTGGCCGGGTAGGATACACTCTGCCCCCTCTCACTCCTTGCCCCCCGCCCAGTGAGGTCCCTAATACCAGTGCAGTCTAAACAATGGTTCTCCTTGCCCAAACTGTTTGGATTAGGAGCTATTACTTAAAGCTTTTTTTTCTGTGACATTGCCGAGCATGAGAAGGATCTGTAAGTGGATTTATATGCGAGGAGAAGGAGGCTTTTAAGCTTAAGAGGGTAACTGCCCCCGCACCTGTACCGGGGGTGGCGGGAGACGCGGAGCAAAGCGCGGCGCCCGGCGCTGCGGCGCTCAGCGCTCCGTTCTCGGCGCTGCGGGCAAACAAATAAAAGGCGGATGAAATAAATCGGTGTTGCGAAGAGTGTGACTAGGTTGCAGGGGGAAAAGGCTGCGGCTGCCTTTGGGCTTTCCGGCGGGAAGCGGTGACGGAAAACTGCTGCGAAACGCGCCGAGCCAGGACATTCTGGCTTTTTATTTATTTATTTATTCAGCTATTTATTTATTTATTTTCCCTGGCAGAGCTCTGGAGTTGCAGATTATTGTAATTCGGGGGTTTTCTGTTGGTAGGGGGAGGAGCGCAGAGGATGTATGGATGTGACTGAAGCGAAGATTGCACTGCAGATTGTTTAGCTGTCACTGTAACTCTAACACGACCCAGGCAGGCAAATGTGCAAAATTCAGTCTTTTTAATATTGTGAGGTCAACGAAGAAATGTTTCCACCGCCTGTGGTCAGGATTTCGACAGTCTGATTTCGACACAAACAATAACTTAAAAGAGAGAAGCAGAAAAAAAGGAAAAAAAAAAGACAAAATCAAATCAATATGTAGCCAATGCTCTAAAATGCGAATGCGACTGAGCTGCTCGGGATTTTTCATTTGTGTATATGTGTGTGATGGATTAAATCAAAAGCCCGCCCAAACACAACTTTTGAAAGTATTGGGCGACGGGTTTCACATGCCTCGAGTATTAATTTTTCCTGGTACATTTTCGTTCTGACCTGGGGTGTCGAAAATCTGCTCGCAGAAATATGGCTTTGTATTTACTGTCTTGTGTGCTTTTTTGCTGTTGTTTCCCCCTTTTTTTTCCTAGCTCTATTTGCACTGAGCTAAAAAGGGAAAAAAAAAAGAACTTCTTCGGGTAAGCCTGGTTTTCAATAAATACACGTTTCCTAAATGACCTCCCAAAGCACGCAGCTAGAGAGATGTAATTCTACCAGGTGTGTTTATGGCTTTGCCTGGATGAAGGGGTTAAGGAAGCTGAAAAACAAAAATTGGAGGCAATCAACATCTGAATGTGAAAGTCCAGCTGAGACCGTGAACAATGCAAACTATTGTGGGGAGATGTTTTAACTCACTACTGTTTTATAGGTATCGTAATCAGCCCCCGGAAATGAGATAAATAGTCCTCCAACAACAACAAAAGTCACTGTTTAAAGAGATTCCTACTTTAGGAAGCAGAGCTCGTGCGAGCACTTTCCACCAGAGCACGTTTAAAATTAGGCTATTCAATCTGCTGTAATGGGCACGTATTATGAGTAAACACAGCTTGGAGTGAACAATCTCATGTTATCTCCAGGAACTGCAGGGTTACGGCTGAATTAAAAGCATCTCGGCGAATTTCATCAGCACTGTTACTGTCCCTGCCCTGGGCCAGGAATTATATTTCCGCTATGGGGTAACTGCCATGTTGAAAAATGAACGTGGAAATGTTTGTTTCGCGATTTTCGCCCCACTCTCTTAAAGAAACATGGCCGTGTTTAATCAAATTATTGGGAGCAACAACGAAAACGATTGGCTTCTGCTGACTCATTAGCGGCACTGTATTAATTAGGAATTAGGACTATTCCTACTGGTTCGGGTCTGGAACTGAGCGCTTGAAACACGCAGACCGATTTGGTGGGGGAACTTGGTGGAAACTGACTCGTGAAACTTTATCGGAGTCTCTCGGAGGGCGCCGGAGACCTCGCCCAGCATTTCCGAGGGGCTCCTTTCCAGGCATATCTTACAAAATAAAAATTCCCCCCTGTGAAGGCCACCGTTTCCTACTCCGACCCTAAGCTCCACGGCAATTATCGGAGTGTCCGTGAAGATAGGAGCCCCCTTGCACGCGGGATGAGCCTTAATTTCGCCCCGCGCAAGAAAGCTGCCTTCCCAGCCGGGGCTCCGGGGAGAAGCCTCAGCTTAGGGGCCATCGCAGAGCCATCCAGGTGGGGTTGGTGGGGGGGTGATCCGTCCCGTCCAGGGGCGCTACCCCCCTTCCCTGCGCCGCATCCCCCTGTTCACATGTTCTCCTCCCCCCGCCGCTCCAAACTTTCCCTCCGCAACATCCATCACCGCCTCCCGCGCCGGGGCCCTGCCCACGGCGGCCGCGCGGTCCCACGGGGGCGCCTCCCCCGCGCTCGGGGGGAGGGGGGGCAACTTTTAAGGGCTGCCCCCCCTCGCCTCCCGGGGGCAGGGGGGTCGCTCCGCTGCCCGCGGCCGTCCCGGCGGGCCGGTGGCCGGTGAGTTGGCGCGCGGTGGCGGTGGCGGTGGCGGCGGCCCCGGGGGAGCGGGCGCCGCGCGCGCTCCCATTGGCCGCCCCGCCGTCAGCTGCTCCTATTTTCTGCTGTCGCTTTTGGCGCTCGGCCATCCAGAAACAAACCACTTCGATGACTACTAATAGTTATAGCCAGATGTACTAATACACAACAAATCACGGTCCGGGAGAGGGGCGAGCAAATGAGTTCCTATTTCGTGAATCCCACTTTCTCTGGGAGCCTGCCCAGTGGCCAGGACTCTTTCCTCGGGCAGATCCCCCTTTACCCGGCTGGCTATGATGCTCTGAGGCATTTTCCGGCGTCTTACGGGGCAAGCAGCCTGCAGGACAAGACTTACACCACACCTTGTTTCTACCAACAGTCCAACACCGTCATTGCTTGCAATCGGGCTTCCTATGAGTACGGAGCCTCTTGTTTTTATTCGGACAAGGACATTAGTAGCGCCTCGCCCTCCGGCAGTGGCAAGCAGAGGGGACACGGGGACTACCTGCACTTTCCTCCCGAGCAGCAATACAAACCGAGCGGCGGGCAAGCCAAAATTGTCCATGACGAAGGCACCGACCGGAAGTACACGAGTCCTGTTTACCCCTGGATGCAGCGAATGAACTCCTCTGCGGGTAAGTGCTGGGCGCCAAAGCGAGGGGGGAAGCTCCTTGCCCCGGGATTTCCCCTTCTCTCTCTCTCTCTCTTTTTTTTTTTTTTTTTTTTTTTGGGGGGGGGGTGGTCTTAGATTAAGTCCAGGCTGCAGGAAAGAAATGGCTCCCGCAAGGCAGAGGGTAATCCGAAACCGGCCCCCAGGTTATTTTGGAGCTGGCACATGGACACCCTGGGAACGGTGGCCGGGAGCCCTAGATCCTGGCTTCATGGACGAAACTTAGCTGAGGAATCCTTAGGCAGCAGGGGGAAAATAGACAGATAAATAGATAAATACGTAGATACGTGGATAACAAATAAATTGCAGGAGCAGGACAGTTTCACCCATCTTCTCAACCCATTCTGCAGCCCCTGCTTTTGTCAGGGAGCGGAGTAAGGGATAAGCTCCCCCTGCACTGAGGGGCCGGTGCATTTGTGGCACATTCCTCGGGGTCCCCCTCCCCCAGCTCATTAGCGAGTGAGTATTGGATATTGAGAGCACGTTTCTGGGGCCGAGTGTGCACTTCCATGGCATCTCGCGGATTTTCCCTGACTTCCAAGTGAACTTCACATAATTGAGCTATTCTGTCTAGGAGTGGTGCTGGGAGGCTGGGAGGGGAGCGGGGAGGGGGGATCACATTGGAGTGGCACTTATTTTTAATAATCCCATTAGCACTTTGCCTTCCAGTGCTTGCTAATGACTCCCCTCCTCTCCCCTCCTCCAGGGTTTCTGTTTGCTGGGTTCTGGGTCGCGTTGCTTTGGGGGGGCCAGGGCAGGGGGGCAGCGGGTGTGTGTGTGTGAGGGGGGAGTTTAGCTTTTAGGAAGCCCATTCTGATGCTGCTTTGCATTTGAGTGCAATAAATTCGGAGCAAATGGCCAAGGCTGTTCTATGATCTTTAGCTGATGTCTATAATGATACCCAAATTGCAGAGCCTCTGTTCTCACAGCCATGGCGTGGCAGGGGGTTGGGGTGCGCACACGCGTGCACATCCCTGCGCGCACGCACACGCACACGCGTGCATCTCCCCGGGCCGCACACACGCACAGAGCCGCGCGCGTGCGAGCGTGTGCGCGCACAGGCTCTCAGCATGGAGCTACGCGCTGCTCGGCCGTTTATAAGGACGCTACCTACTCCGCTACTCCCACAGCCTCTTTGTGCAGGGTCACCCCATCGACCCTAAGCGCGATACATGGCCGCGTTTACTCTCGAGGCAGGAGAAAAAGGAGGGGGAAAAAAAAGTGCAGAAAACCAGAGCCCTCCCTCCCCCAGTGCGCTGGTGCCTGCAAGAGGAGGCAGAACAGAAAATACTAAGCGCTTTCTGGTTTGAAATCACTGGGCCCTGTCCAATGCGATCATTTTGTCTTTACTTCTACAGGTACAGTATATGGAACTCATGGGAGACGAGGGAGGCAAACTTACACCAGATACCAAACGCTAGAGTTAGAGAAGGAATTTCATTTTAACAGATACTTAACCAGAAGACGACGTATTGAGATTGCAAACGCTCTCTGCCTTACTGAACGCCAGATTAAAATATGGTTTCAAAACAGGCGGATGAAATGGAAAAAGGAAAACAAATTCATAAATTCCGCACAGCCCAGCAGCGAAGAAACAGAGGAAAAGTCAGGGGAGTAGAGTCATATTTAATAAACGCTACCAGGCCTTTCCTTAGTGCTCACTATTATTTTTATTATTATTTACCTGTGTTCCTTCTGCTACTAAAATCCCATAGGCTTGTCATAGTCTATTAATTCCCCAAAGGCTTGGATAAAAGATGCACATTTGCAAACAACTGTGGCTTTCTTTAATGTATGTAGAAGTCTAAGTTTCGAGCTATGCCGTGTATATATATAACCAGCCCTCCAAAGCATAGATAGCTTTCCTTGAAGTATTTGAGAAATGGACCAGATTTTAAAATATTTGAGGTGAACATCTGTGTGCGGATGCGTGTCTGTGTCAGAACAGATAAGTGAGGGATTTTTATTTTTCATTAGGATTTTTCTTATCGTAGAAACACAAGAGATTGTAGAAAATCTTGGTTTTACAATTTCGCTAGTTCCCGCTACATCAGACATTCTCCTGATGTGTTAGGCAGTTTATGGCTTGTAGGAGAAAAAAAGCTTAACATGTATTTAATGTATTTAGATTGCAAAAAAAAAGAAGAAATTTTCTCAAAAAAAATCGTTGTGCAAAAACCCGACTATGAATTTGCTGTTAAAGCAAAGATGAATCGCAGGGAGATTTATAAATGCCGCTAAACTGCCTCTAATCTGCACTACTGATATTAAAGACTCGGCATTAAACTTTTGGACAAGCGATCGAAGAGGTTTTAAGGCAGGCGAATTTCTGTGGTTCCTGCTGAGCTCACACCGAGATTTCGGTGAGCTACATGGAGGGACTTTGAATTATGCACTACCTTTCTTGCATTTCTTGCATTGGGGATTCGTGGGCTTGATTATTATTATTATTATTATTATTATTATGAATTAAAGTGTCTGTCATATTGACTCGGGGAGGTTTTTCCCCGCTTTTGTGGTATCTTAATTCACATTCGCGTTCCCTAACACCTAAAAAAACCCCTAAAGATTAGCAACTGCGACAAAATGCTTCAATTCCGAGTTCTGTTTAAGTAAAATGAGCGCAGTAAAATACTGACTACTATATATATTATATATATATATTATGAGTGTGTGAGTGTGCGTGTGAAGCCCTGTACATGTAGATGCATCGAGGCTCTTTTGTTTGCAAGGAAGCGCGATCAGGGCTACGGCTCTAAAACATTTTAAAAGCCACACCGCGAAAACAGTGGTGCAAAATGGCTACCATCGCATTTATATTTTATTTTATTTTTCTTTCTTGCTTTCCTTCTGGGAGGCACAGAAATAACGGCGGCCGTAAACCCGCCTGGAATGTGACCCCTTAGTGAGAAAAACGCCGCGTTGTATTTATCTTTCATAGGTACCTGCCATTGCGGATCGGCGGGACCCGATTGAAAAAGAAAAAACAAAAAAGGTGGGGGGGAGGAAGGAAAGAAATGGGGTTTGTGTGGGGGGAGAAAGGGACACGAGATTTGCCAGCTCCCTGGAATTTCTCATGTCGCTTTGATGCGCTGGTGCGAGCACGAAGAAGGGGAAGCACGAGCGCAGCGGCCGGGTTGCAGCGCCGCGGGCTCCGCAGCAGCGCGGAGGGGACCGGCGGGCGCGCGGCAGCCCCCGCAGAGCAGCGCGGAGCAGCGCGGAGCCGTCGGGGGCCCGCGGCGGCTCCGCGCGCTCCCGCCAGCGGGTGGCGCTCGAGGCCGGCGGACGGGCGGGCGGCGGCGGCGGGAGCGCGCGGCGGGCGCGCGCCCCGGGCCGCCCGCGCCCTCCCAGCCCCGCCACCAGTGCACGAGTTTACCTCTAGAGGTCATCAGGCAGGATTTACGACTGGACAACAAAAGCACGTGATGTGAAGCCGTACCCCATATTTGGGTGCCTACGTAGGAGGGAACCAAGTACATGTCCCAGTCATTTCCATAATTCATCATAAATTGTGCAAGGGTGCTATAGACGCACAAAACGACCAAGAGCCACAAATCAAGCACACATATCAAAAAACAAATGAGCTCTTATTTTGTAAACTCATTTTGCGGTCGCTATCCAAATGGCCCGGACTACCAGTTACATAATTATGGAGATCACAGCTCGGTGAGCGAGCAATACAGGGACTCCGGCAGCATGCACTCCGGCAGGTACGGATACGGCTACAATGGCATGGACCTCAGCGTCGGGCGCTCCGCTTCCACCCACTTTGGTGCCAGCGAGAGATCCCGCAGTTACGCGGCCAACGCCACCTCTGCCTCGACAGAGCCCAGGTACAACCAGCCCGCGACATCCTCGCACTCGCCGCCACCTGACCCGCTGCCCTGCACCGCTGTGGCCGGTTCGCCCGTCGGCGAGAGTCACCACGCCGTGAAAAACTCCCTCGCCAACTCCACCAGCACCTCGTCCAATTCCAGCAGCACCACGCACATAAGCAGGGACGGGGTTGGCACCTCGTCTGGGACTGAGGAAGACACTCCCGCAAGCAGCGAGCAGGCAAGTGCCCCGAGCGACCAAAGCACAGCCCAGCCTTCACAGCCCCAGATCTACCCCTGGATGCGAAAACTGCACATAAGTCATGGTAAAGCAAATACCCTGTTCTTTCTTTATTTCTCTGGAGGAAAAGGAGGATTTAATGTAAACCGGGTGTCTGCGCTAAGCAGAGGTCGGGCAGAGGGGGAACGCAGGGCGTGAGAGCGCTGCAGCCTCCGCGCACGACTCGGATCGCAGGGAAGGAAGGTCCGTTGTCTGGGCAAGTATCCCCCCCCTCCCCTCCCAGAAAAAAAAAAAAAAAAAATCAAACCGCCCAGCCCCAAAAATAGAGGCTGCTTCGCTCCCTGGCTCGCCCCTGCCGTGCAGGGACCGGGGGAGCAGAAAAAGCCGTAGCGAGGGTGGTTGTGACCAGAGGCTGCTCCTGGCTCTCCTTTTAAGGGGGATCCTCCAGTGGGAACAGCGCTGCTGACCCCATTTATTTTTTTCCTCGAGCCAATCTTAAAAAAAAAAAAAAAAAAAAAAAAGGCGAGAGAGCGCCAGAGCGAGAGAATAGGAGAGGGAGAGGAGGGCAGTTTTCACGGCCGAGAAGCCCTGGGGGAGGGGGTCAGCAGCCCCAAACTCCGGGTGAGGGGCTCGGGGGAGCCGAGCAACTTTGCGAGCTGTCTCTCTGCCGTGCCCCGCGGCCGGGGGAGCAGCCCGGGGCGGCCGTGGCAGAGGGGACAGGGCTGCCCGCCTCAGCCCCGCTCTGCCAGCCCTGCAAACGCAGCTCCAGCAGCACAGGCATCCTCTCAATCAGCCTCTCCGGAGGGAGACATGTGGGGATGCGTCTCAGAAAAATAAAGAAAAAAAAATCTTTAAAAAAAATAGAAATCAAAATGCAAGAGAAAACTTACCACGACCGTTAAATCCCCCTCCCCCAAGCCTTTGCTAAAAGGGGCTGAAGGGGGGAAACTTGTTGAGCATTTGTCCAAACCAGCACGAAACCCAAGCAGGACTGAGAATAACGGTCCTGGCTGCTCGTAGCTGCAATAGGCTCCAAGTCGCTATTGAGAATCTAAATCATGTACTTTTCTCTTCCAGACAACATAGGGGGACCAGAAGGGAAAAGGGCTCGGACTGCTTACACCCGATATCAGACCTTGGAGCTGGAAAAGGAATTTCACTTCAATAGATACCTGACCCGCAGAAGAAGGATTGAAATAGCACATGCTCTTTGCCTCTCAGAGAGACAAATAAAGATCTGGTTCCAAAACAGGAGAATGAAATGGAAAAAGGATAATAAGCTGAAAAGTATGAGCATGGCAGCTGCAGGAGGGGCATTCCGTCCCTAAGCATTTGATCAATTAAAAGTACTGAGCAGTATTAGCTGACCCTGCGTCTCATGTCAGTACTAAGTTGACTTTCTAAAACTTCCTTGTGTTACTTCTGTGAAGAAACCCTGTTCTTGTCGCCCTTATTCATCTTTTAATCATGAGCCTGTTTATTACCATTCTCTCGCGTGTATAAGTAGATCTGCTTTTATCGTACATTTCTTTGTCTTGAATGGCGTTGTCTTGAAAAAAATAGATGTTTTAACTTATTTATATGAAGCGAGCTGTGTTACTTGAAGTAACTGTTAAAAAAAAAAGGCAAAAAAAAAAGGAACAAAAAATGAGGAAAAAAAAGAGAGAGAGAGAGAGAAAGAAATCCTCCCCCGGTTTAGTACAAATGTTATGTGTTGCACTCAACCTGCTTAACTGTGCATGTGTGGTCAAGTGTTAATGTCTGTATAGCTCCAAGCTGTTAAAAATATTTTTATTCAAACTACCTATATAATTCCTGTGTAATTAATGCTGTTGTAGAGGTGAAATGATGAAATCAACTGAACTTGTCCTACGTGTAGTGAATAGTGAATCTGTGACGAAAACTGTGATTCCAAGCAGTATGTCCTTGCTGTGCCTTTGTATATGACTCTTTGCACGAACTCTTAGAAGTGGCTCTTATTAAGCGCAGCTTCTGTGATGTATGTTTCTTTTCTTTTCTTTCTTTCTTTTTTTTTTTTTTTTGTGAACAAAGTTACAAATATAGTCAAAGTCTGGCTGTCTGAGCAAACTGTGATCAGCTTTTTTTTTGTATTTGTTTTTAAAAAAACTGACTGGAAATCAACAAAAAAATAAACTTTCTATTGTAAAGTTTTCGTGATCTGGTTTGTGCAAAGCAAGGAGTGGTTCTTCCTGGTTTGCCTCTTAAAAAAATGCATCCGTGCAGAGTTTGTAATAATCTTTTACCTGGCTTACGCTGCACATTGCCTATGAGAGCGCTGCAATTGTCCGCTAACAGTATTTTTAATTGAAAGTTTCGCCATAAGTTCCTCCTTGATGCCTTGTCGTTAGGTGGAAAGCCTCATTGCAGGACCCCAATCAACACCCTTTGTGGGTGAATCAACTGTTAGCTCTTTGCTGATAGTTGGGAAGGAAGGAAGAAAAAAAAAAAAAAAAAAAAGCATGTGCTTTGTTAAAACACAGTGCTAACTCCAAGGCGTGTTTGCATCGCTCTAGAATTTCTCCTGCGGTTTCACTAAGTATATTTGCAGGACAGCCACATCAGAGCCCTCTGCGTCTATTAATAACACTCGATAGCCGCATTCCCACTTTTCACCCTTTACAGATTTTTGGCTTTCTTCGCTACAATTAGTTTTCTATAAGCGCAATGTTACTTACCCCATCAGAGCTTGAATGGTTAACTCTTCTGAGCTTCTAAGAGCAACTAAAGATTTGCACATTTAGTGACTGGTTACATTGATGCCTTCCCTTAAAAGTTATAAAACAGTAAACTTTATAAGCCCCAGTTCCGGCTATATGACATTTGGGTGCCAAATGAATAGGGTTTTGTCTATGAATTAGATCGTAAAATCATCCATAGCACAGACAGATAGGCTCACTGGCTATAAAAAGTCACGTGGTGCCATTAAAGTAAGTTTTATGGTTTTGGGGAGTTGACATCCAACATTATATACCACATAACATATAATCTCACTGACGCTGGACTTCATTTGACTCTTTTGCAGGCTACGTGTGCCTCCTGGCCATTCAAATTGTCAGTTTTAGGTACAGAAGCATCCAAACCACAAGTTCTCAATACTGTATGAAAAATGGCTCCTTGCAAGTCAAGGTAAGTTTTGTGCACAAGTTCCTTAAAGTTTATTTGTACAGTTGGAAACCCGAGGCTCTCCCTCGCTGCTTCGCGCTCTCTCTATATATTTCTCCTTCCCTTTCCCTTTCCCTTTCCCTTTCTCTCCGCCTCGAGCTTTGCAGGACTGTCCCACAGAGCCTGAGAGGCAGCTTCAACCACTCACGATGCAGATTGCACTGAAAAATCCCCCATCCGTCCTCTCTCGAGCAGCGAGCTCCCTATTTTAACGATCAAATCAAAGTAAACCACAATAAGCGACTTTGGCAGAGATGGATTTTGGGGCCTAGCTTTAATCACTTTGACTACCGCAGAAGATAATTGCTTCCTTTGCTCCAATAGGCTCTCCAAGTTTGGAAAGGTTTTGTTTAGCAAGGAGTAGTTACTGCAGGCGATTAAGAGAAGGGAAGCAAAATAGATAGGGGTTGATATTATCTGGGCAGTATCTTATGGAGGCATGATAGAGTTGGAGGCGTGCTGATATGGTAATAATCTTTGGACTGGCAAAATATGTCGCACATCAGAGCTAGTTTTAAAGTGGCATAGATTGTATGGGAGCGCTTAAGATTCTTCTTTTCTGAATGGGCCCGTGTAGGAAGCTTTAGCTACGTATATATGTCCATCTGTGAGTGTGTGGTGTGTTTTGGTATGCAACTTTGTTGTAACATTTTCCAGATCCTAAATATAAATGAGAAGAAATTCATAAATATAGATATAGAAAGTAATCTGCGTGTGTGCATGTATGTACAAATCTACACATATCTATGCATATGCTTGTATAAATCCATGCACGTGCATATGTAACTAATATCGGTGTATTTATGTATACAGGATGTGTGTATGCATGTATGCTTATATACGTTATTGCACCTTTTTTTTCTTTTAAGCGAGCCAATTGACTGTAACTTGTAGCATTAATATAAGGGACTGCAGGTCATTAGAGTGCTGCAAATTATGAAATACGGGCTTGGTTTATTGAAGATTGCAAATATTCCCCTCGTTCAGTGCTCTGCCTCTTGCCTTGCCTTGCTGGCTGCCCATTGTGGGGTAGGCCCCAGCTGCGTGTTTACTTCGACATTCTTTTTATTTAAGTAGACTGTTCTCACCAGAGTGTGATTACTCAGCAATAAACTTTATGGCCGGATTTAACTTTAGTCTTTGAATTTCCAGGACTTTAATGAAAGGGTGAAAGGAACTCTGCCTTTCCCTGGGTAGCATTACGGTCTGATCCTTGCCCATATGACTCCTATTTAGGCAAGTAAGTTCAGGGAGTGCAGATGCACTGGTTGCCTGCTAGGAAAGAGATTCAAAAATTAACATACATACATGTATGTGTACGTATATATATATATATATAAGATAATACATATATATGTGTGGGTATGGAAACCGGCTGTGAGTATCTTGCATCTGCTCAGGTTTGTAGTAAAGTGATTCAACACAAATATCTGGGCAGATTGCAATCTTTTCCCTCCTGTGTCATAAACACCACTTTGAAGGAAAAAAAAAACAACACTTTTTTTTAAAGCTCTGTTTTATTTTACTAGTGCTCTGCTGTCTGAATATTACAATTTACACTGTATGTGTTTCTTTCCCAGCAAAATAAGAGAAAGGTGCAAGAAAATAATTAAGATTGTCATGAACCTCTGTATGGTCTGCACTGAGTCCAAGAATACCATTGCACTTGGATCCTTTTTTTAATCTATTTCCCTTTAATGTTAAAGAACCAGTAATAACTAATGTTGGTGCACCACAAAGATTTAATAATATTATATTTTTTAAATAATAACAGTCATCCCCTGTGTAAGAT
This sequence comes from Tinamus guttatus, assembly GCF_059628265.1. NCBI lineage: Eukaryota > Metazoa > Chordata > Aves > Tinamiformes > Tinamidae > Tinamus > Tinamus guttatus. The sequence goes on along the minus strand of NW_028288601.1, from coordinate 2,998,796 downwards.
ATATAGATTACGGACACTTTTGTGTATTGCATCTTTCTATGAGCATGCAATAACACACATATGTATATATTACGAAAAAAAAAAAAAGGGAGGGGGCAGGAAAGATTTGAAAAGTGCATATCTAAATGCATACTTGAAAACTCTTTCCATAATAAACAGCTGGAGATTTTATAGTACACTAGCTGTCACACTTCCTTCAATAGGAATACCAGAATGTTACATATGATAGGCGTGTAGCATGTTCTATTGTATGCCATAAAATTTTATAGTATGAGGCAAAGGCATAAAAACACTTTAAAAGTTTTGGCTTCTTTTTATATAGGGGTTCTTTTCTGAAGCAATATCGGTTTTTTGTTACACAGAAAGATACTGTCTGCAAACAATTCACGATTGCTCAATATTCAACAACATTCTGTTGCTAGAATTATCCGAACTATGTGCAAACAAACATACTCATGTTCAACTCATCTTTTAGAAGTCTGTATAGCATCTCAGATCGTGATTTTATTCTGTGTAGAGTAAAAGGATTTGCTACTATTATTTTCACTTCTTTAAAAAAATATGTTTTCTAGAGTATATTCTATGTAATACTGTGTAAGAAATTCAAGAAACTCGGAAAGAACAAAATAAAGGTAGCTAGAAATATATGTATTTTAATATTTCTGGCCTTGCCCTGTCCTAAGCAGGACAGTTTATATCCCTTAAAACCAGCAATGCATTAAGGCTTTATAATCCACCTCGCAATTTAAAATTCAAACTACTTCAGAATGTTGAACGCTAAATATATGTGTATATATACATATTCCCAGATCCTAATCTTTTTTGTGAGTGAAAATGCCATGGAGAATAATCGCTTGGAATCGAGATTTAGCTCTTATCTCTGCGCATTATTTTCCTATTGTGTTTTGAGGATTAGTGCGTGCGAGTTTGTTTTACTTAAGGCATGGCAAGGGGCGTTCAGAGCCCTGAAATATAGTTTACCTAATCCTTTGAAAGAAATACTTGAGTGTAGTGTGTCATGTCTGAGCGTAAGGCCAATTAAAGATTAGGCAACTCTCCTAATGTGTGTAACTAGTGACTTTAAAAGTCATAACTTTTCCCAAACCAGAAGCATAACAATTCGAGCGAAAGTCATTCGTAAATTACAGCTCTGCAGCGTTGGCTAAGCCCTGCAAATGCCCTAATTGCAGAACATTATGGGGAAATTATTATTCTGCCATTTCCTTACATTTAATAAGTGTGTATCTGCGCAAGGGTGACAATAGAAGGGTTCGCAATCTGCTGCATGGGAAATTGAATGGAACACATCATGAGGGGCGGATCAGGAGGTTTCGATTTCAAACCCTGGATACTGGAGCAATGCCTTTTCCCTCCCCGCAAATACAGATTTAACACGTTAAATGCAGACACAAGGAAATCTCCTCACCAAGTTAAGATACCGTTTTGCACTTCTAGCTCTTCCTCTTTCCTACCTTTAAAAATGTTCCAAATTTATTGTTGGAGGTGCTACTCAGGACACAGAAATACAGCTCCCACAGCCGCCTGTTCATCTTGGAAAATATTATCCCTTTTAAATTAAAGCATCCTCACTAATGTCTCTCTGGAAGGCAAATACTCATGGACCATCACAGTCACATGTTCGTGCAGCCCCACGCACAAACAATATCAGACCTGACACAGACAGCGTGTAAGACTTGCAAGAATTTCGCCTCACAATGCACAGAAAGAATATTTCCTATATCCCCCTCAAAAAAAAAAGTCTTTTCAATAATAATATTTGCTATGAAGGTTATTGGGTAATTATTGCAATTTTGTGGAACAGTCCTTGCTTGAGGTGAAGTCTGTCTCTGGATAACAAATGGCAGCCCGTGCAGTTCACTGCCAGGTTAAGTAAATGCAGAAAAGATAAATCTGCACACCCTAGGAATCACCAGCAGAGCTCGCTTTAGACCAAGTTCACAGTCAACTCGTTTGCCTAGACAAGGCTTCGCAAACAATTAGAGATGTTTCTTTATGTTTAAATCAAGGCGAAAGGACTACGAGCCCAGCAGCAGAGAGCCCCGGCTTTCCCCCCGACGCTGGTCGCTCCATTCTTTCCAGCCTCACGCCCCAAACTTACCCAGCATTTCACCTGCAATTGTAACCATAAAGCGCCTTTGAGCAACAGCTTTCCCTCCAACGCTGGCGAAAGGGTGTGCAAACCGATTTAACAGCACATTAGCAAGATGAGAGATTAAAAAAAAAGCAATAATTAAAAATGCAAAAGTATCCGGTTTCTCACCCGCAAGAAGAAAGCAAAAATATATATATAACATAAAAAAAAATCTCAGAAAACTGGGGAATCGGAAGAACTATTGAAACAAACAGCACGAGTCGCTTACTCCTAAAAGAAGCTGCATAGCTTTTGTATATCTTTGTGGTTAAGGGCGTTACAACTGCAGGTCAAAAAGTTGAGGGTCAAAAGTTTACGTTTTGCACCACTCTTAGTCATTCGCCCAGACAGAGTTTGATGTCAATGTTATAGCCGAGATCTTGACTATCAGCACAAAAGATAAAATAGCTTTGAGTTACGTGTGTATCACAGTATGGACTCCAGGTGAACCCTACTGGCTGAATGACCTCAATTACTGAGGAAAGGATAGAAAATTCCTCTTTTCAAGAGTAATACACGTTGTATTTCATCTTGAATTATTGGCCACATTTGTCGCTGAATATCTGGGGTTAAGCGCGGCAGGTAAACACGCGTGTTACCTCCACGGCAGCCACTGGCGCTGCCTCCTCGAAGCATCAGGTAGCGATGTGTTTCACCCTTGTTTATTATATAATAACGCGCTTAAAGAGGTTTAATGTTAAGCCTTCTCACTTGGCAAAATGGCATGGAGATAAGATAGGAGCAAAACTATTAACGCGCGTATCGATCCTAGCTGCGTCTTTGTTTTTGCTCTTATTTCTGTAGCGACCACTAAACTGCGCTTAAACAAGACATGCTGCACATAATAGTGGCTGGTTGTATGCTTAGTCCGAAAGAGCTCATTGGAAATGCACAGTGATGGGGCCATATTGAGCTGCCGATGGAAAATGTTAGTGCCCTGCGATGCGGGCGGGTCCCCGAGACGGCTTTTCGGGGAAAATCAGGGTCTGGAAGGCAGCAAGAAAAAATACAAAAAGTTTAATGAGATCTCTGTGTGCAGGGAGTTATTTCGACGTTGCTGAGGTGTTTCTTTGTTGTTGTTGTTGTTTCCAAAGCCACCTCAGTGTTGAAGTGAGGTTAGGCGTGTCTGGAAGAAGAACTAGGTAACATTGGCAGGGGGTTCATTTTTAGGGGAGAGGACTGCATATCCCCTCCGTGAGATTTTACGAATCAGGGGTCCGTGGAAAAGGGAAAGAATATTCCAAAACATGCAGAAGCAGATGTGGAAGGTGTGGAGGAGGGGGCAGCGCGATGAGGCAGCCAGAGCAAGAGTCCACCTCGCCACCATCCATGCGTAGCTGCTTCCGACCCCAAAGGCAGGCGTCTAGAGCCCCCTCTATCCACTAAATACACGAATTATTTGCCAGAGGCACATCTGAATCAGGGTATTCTAGGGATATTTTTCAAGAATAAATATGCGAGTTGTTAGATTTCAGATTAGCCGATGTTAATATTGCACATTTTGCCTAAAGTACCTGCTGGAGCGTAGAAAGTGTACATAAGTATTTGCTTGGCATGTAGACACTGTTCACAAGATTCTGCTGCTGCTATCGTGTCCTGAGCCCCTGTATTACCCGTTTGGGGAGTCTTTTCTCAGTGGAGACAGTCTACAACCTCTCACATCCAGAGTATTTATTTGGAGTAGGAGCAAAGCCTGATAACAAGCTAAAAACCGTAGCCAAATATCTATTTTGTTAAAGAATAGTAGGCAGATTGTTTCCAAGAATAACAATGCGTCTTTGATTCATCCCGAACGAAAGCTGTTACTATAATCGGGCAGCTCAAGAATAGGCGCCTGAAATACATGTTTCCTTACCAAAACAATTACTCGCTCGAATTCCATACATCCAAGCCAGTTTAGAGTCATAATATCAACGAGAATATTTTCAAATAAGTTGAAGCTGCAACTTCAATAAAAGTTGATTCTTCTTAATTGTTGTTTAAAATATCCCTTGAAAGAATAAGGAGCAGAACAATTATTAATTTAAGATGAACTATTTCTTCCCTTTCACCCCTACATTCAGCGTCTTGCACTCTGGCATGGAAGGGCTGGTCAAAAGACCATTCATTCCAAACCCCAGCACAAATCCCAGTTTATATGCGTTTATTTAACCACGCTAGGACTGAGCGAGCAAATCCCGCCAAAATGCCCAGTTGTTAGCACCATTACCTATGCCAGCAAAGCTATGGTTTTTAAAAATGGGGAGAAGGTAAAATAAAATAATAAAATAAAATAAAATAAAATAAAATAAAATAAAATAAAATAAAATAAAATAAAATAAAATAAAAAGTGGGAGCCTTGCCCCATGGAAAACGTCCGCTTGCAAGGGGTGAAAGGCAGTAGTTGTCCCGAGGGCTCTCGGAGTGCCAGGAACAAAGGAGGGGATACAGTCGATACATTCCATAACGTTTACATTTTCCCGCGATTTTTTTTCTTAATTTTCCTTTAGAAGTAGTGACCTGGGCAAAGCACCCTGCTATCTAAAAGACACTGTTATAGACCTTTTAGAAAAACTAAGTCCAAGGCCGAGGTGAACTTCAGGTCACCGCGTCTAACAAATATGAAAATGTCGCCTGGTGAAGGGCACGCCTTGTTATTTAACAAAGACTGTCAATGTGTAAGATTAATAAGAAACAAAATGCACACGGTGTCACTTTTCGGTCACTTTGAAACTTGGGACAGCCTCGCATTCAGGAGGGGAAAGCTGGGGCTAAATATATTCAAAATGGTTCAAATCCAATTCAAACCGGGTACTAGTGCAATTCTTTCTCTTCCATCCACTCTGCGTGCAGGGTGCCCAGCACGGCGAAAAGTTGACTTGAATTATTATTACTATTAGGATTATTGTTATTATTTTTTTCTTTCGTGACTATTGCGTCGTAGCCGCACACGTGGAAGCTAGCAGATGTGCTTGCATGCTCCCAAGAAACAGGGGGATCCCCCTGTGCCACTCCTCGGGTATGTATGAGAACGGCTCTTCTTGCTGCATGGAAATTAACTCTCTCCTTCTCAACATCATTTGAGTGCACTCCCCATCTTCTCCTCGGCCCGATTCGGCCGCTAAACTCTCGGTCCTTTATTACCTGATGGAAGGCTTCTTCACCAGTGAAACTGAGCATCCAGTGTTTCTATATATTAAAAAGCGCTACTTTTCTTTTTTCCTTTTTTTTTTCCTTCTCCTTTCTTTTTCTCTCTTTAAGCACCTAGGATGATGCTATAAGTTTGTAAAGGGAAGTACCGGCGAAAAAAAAAAAAAAAAAGAGGTTCTGAGATTGTTTATTACAGCCATAAATCTTGCAGTAAAATGTCGAAATGGCCGTGTGCAAGATAACACTTGGTGGTCTTGGCTGGGTTCTTGTTTATGATAACAAAACCACAAAGACATGGAACAGGCCTTTTGGAGGTCCTGCCTCAGCACATCTTCGCGGACTAATAGAGCCACACGAAAAAAACAGACTTCAGCCCAGCAACTCAGGTCACCTTGTAGATTTACAGTCGTGTACAAAATTGCATCCTTTTCGGCTAACCGAGCGCCAGAGCCACACGGTAGAAAAAAGTGCAGTTAAACAAATATCCGTCGCGATCTAATCGCGATAAATAATGCGAAACAGAATCTGGTCAGCCCTCCGAATATAACACTGAGCATTCAAGTTGAGGGACCAGTTTTCGTTGTCTTTCGCTGTGGCTTGGAAGCGCGGTTGATCTGCTGCAATGCTCCAACCCCGGTGGCTCAGGACTTGCCTCCTTGTGCCGAGGACTATATTTACGATAATCCAGGGTAATTCATCTGGTGCTGCCCAGCAGGTATTTGTGTGAATGTGTCTCTCTGTGTGCATGCTGAACCTCTTTATGCCGGAAAAATGCTCTCTCCCCGTGGCGGTCTTCGGGAAGATTTTATTTTCACAGCATAGTAGGCTGGAGCTTTACGCTTTTACATCTTTTTTTTCATTCATTCTTTTTTGTTTTATTTTTTTCCTTTTTTTAATAAAACAATCTCCCCCTTCCTGTCAAATGTGTGTTGCTGAACAGCTGCGGCTGTCTCTGTCTGCGTGTGTGTAACCGCATTTCCTCTCCGTGCAGAGTAAATAGAGAAACTTATCTATTACACCAGTTAAAGAGCTCCATAGACGTTCTGTTGGAAATGAGTAAGTAAATGTGTTTTAACTCTCTTTACAAATTGGACATTCGATATGAGCAGGAAATGAGTGATTGTTTAGATAAGTACCCCAGTATACCCAAGTGTTGGAAATGTTCTAACATATTACAAGCCGTCTGCAATGTGCGTGTGTATGTGTATAAAATATAAATCGATACGATATGTGTCTAGTTAGGTAGAATATATATTCAGATAGAATTTTATTGCATGTATCCATTATCTATAAAACTACAAAAGACAATAATCTGAATTTAAACCAGGGTAACCCTTAATGTAATATCTTTAGGATGGGAAGATCTAAAACGTATCGTATTTACGTGTGATATATTGGATGTACTTTCCCATAGCAGAAGATGAGATTACCTACTCAGCAATTATATTCTCGAAGGGTGCGGTAAATATTTCTGTGTGTTTATATGCTTCTCCGAAAAAAAATAAATAAAAAGCGGGGGAGGGGAGTGGGGGAGAAATGTGGGGGGGAAAGCTGAAAAGTTCTTCTCTAACTTCCAATATACAAGAGCAGATGATGTTCAATAAGTATTGTTCTCCTCTTATAATAAGCATCTAATTAGTTCAAGCTTCAAATTGCAATTACCTAAGGTCAGGACGATTGTCTCTTTTCCTTCTGAGCTGCAAATATCGTTAAGAGTCTCAGTTTTAGTAATGCAGAAGTGCCAGAGTACCCTCTCCCTCCTGCGCCAGGCTTTGGGAGGTACTTCTCCGAAGGCGCTGGGGATTTCTCGAGGAATAAAAATAAACTTAAAATAGTAAAAAGGAGTAAATGAACTATAGCAAATCGGCGAAGTGGAAATCGTAGTTTGGAAAGCAGGGAGAGAGGTTCGCTCTTAGCCCTTCCGCTGCTAGGAAGTATTTGAAATGAACGTGTCCTCTTTCCCTGCCTCCCTTCCCTCTTGCCTCCCCGTTATTTCCAGGCTCGCTCTATCCCTCACACCCCGCCAGACACTTTAAAAGACTCTTCCTGGCCTTCCCGCGACGCCCGTACTAACTTTGGCATCTACTCCTCCGGTTATCCCGGCGTCGGAGGGGCAGAGGGCCAGGCAAGCGCCGGCTCCGCCGGTCTTACGCGCCTGCGGAACGCAGCGCAGCGAGGGCAGCGCCTACAGCTGCGCAGCGCAACCCCCTGCGCGGGGCATTTTGGAGACGGAGGTGCATAAAAGCGCGGTGCGGCGCCCCACGCAACATCGCCCGCCTCTGCCTCGCGCCGTCGGGCCGCTCCTTTCACTTAGCGCCCCATTTTCCGACGGGAAAAGTGTTTTGGGGAAATACTGTCAGTTTGGCGGAGGTGTGTTTTTTTTTGTTGTTGTTGTTTCTGCTGTTTTCTGCCGTGGCACCGCTTAACGTGGCTCCGTCTGCGCAGGCCGCGGGGGCCGCTGCGGAGCGGGCCGCCCGTTGGGGCGTCCCAAGGTGTCGGGTCCGCGGGCGCGGAGATGCCCCGCGCCCCTGCACGCCCTCCTTCCATTTCCTGATCCGGGGTCCGCGGCCCCGCGCGGTAATTGGCGCTGTTGGTCAGGTGGTGATGGTGTGTCGGGGTGTGTGTGTGTGGTTGTGTGTGTGTGTTGCGTGTGCGGGTGTTGTGCGCGCTCCAGGGGTGGGAAGAGAGGAAGGGAGGGCAGTGCGGCGGGGAGGGGGGAGCTGGAGGCCCAAACTTTGGCAGCGCGAACACTTGACAGCGGCGGGAGGGGGAGAAGGAGGGTGGGGAGGGAGCGGGAGCGGTGGAGGGGGGGGTGGAAGGGGAGGGGCCTCATCGAGCGCAGAAAAACGACAACGCGAGAAAAATTAGTATTTTTGCACTTCACAAATTAATGACCATGAGTTCGTTTTTGATAAACTCCAACTACATCGAGCCCAAATTCCCTCCGTGCGAGGAGTACACGCAGCACAGCGGCGGCTACCACCACCCGCAACCCGTGCACCCGCACGCGCCGCCGCCGCCGGGGCCGCCGGGGCCGCCGCCGGGGCCGCCGCACCTGCCCGCGCCGCCGCCGGGCCCGCCGCTGCCCTCGTACTTCCCGCGGGCGCGCCGCGAGCCGCGCTACGAGGCGCCCGCCGCGCCGCCGCCCGAGGCGCTCTACGCGCCGCCCGCCGCCTCCTACCCCCAGGCGCCCTACAGCTACAGCGGCAGCGCCGCGCCGGGCCCCGAGCAGCCGCCGCCGGGCTCGTCGCCGCCGCCCGCCAAGGGCCACCCCGCGCCCGGGCAGCCGCCGGTGCCGGCCCACGGGCTGCAGCGCCGCTGCGAAGCGGTGCCCGCCGCCGGCGCCGGCACCGGGCCTGGCTGCCCGATGCTACCCGACAAGAGCGTGCCCGGCCTCAAGGGCAAGGAGCCCGTGGTCTATCCCTGGATGAAGAAGATCCATGTGAGCACGGGTGAGTTGCCCTTGCCCGGGGGAGGGGGGGGAGGTTGGGATGCGCCCGCAGAGGAGGGGAGAGGGGAGGGTGCTCCCGGGCCCGGGACGGGTTGTTGCACTTTTTTTTTTTCCTTTCCCTTCCGCGTTCCTAATAATCATAAAAAGAAAAAAAAAAGTGAGAAACCTTTTGTATCCGGGGTCCTTTATCAAAAGATTTACGAGACGCCAAACTGTTAGGGCAGTAATTATAGCCCCCATAAATTTAATTGCCCTGCAGTGGCTCTGGGCCATGTGTCTTTGAAGCTTTTCTTCTAACCCAAATGCCCATCACCATTTTTTATTGCTCCTCGATTGTCCCCACTGTCGTGGGGGCTGCGAAACAATTTTTCTTGCCGTTATGTATCTTATTTGAACCTGGTGTCAAGTTATTATATAATGATTATGTTCAATCGCTTCCCCCCTCCCTTTCTTTCCCTCTGCGTGTGTGTGTGTGCACGTTCAGTCAATCCCAATTACAACGGAGGGGAGCCCAAGAGGTCTCGCACTGCCTACACCAGGCAGCAGGTCCTGGAGCTGGAGAAGGAGTTTCACTTTAATCGCTACCTGACCAGGAGGCGACGCATCGAGATCGCGCACACGCTCTGCCTCTCCGAGCGCCAGGTCAAGATCTGGTTCCAGAACAGGCGCATGAAATGGAAGAAAGACCATAAACTGCCTAACACCAAGATGCGCTCCTCGAACCAGTCCACACTGAGCCAGCAATCCAAAGCACAGACACAGGGCCACCCCCATCCTCTCGATGGGGCTACACCCAATGCAGCCGCGCTATAAATATTACTTTTTTAAAAATATATATGTACACATATATATATTTACCCATCAGTTGGGCTTTTCCAGCTGCCCGTGCTGGTGTCAGGCCATTTGGACCAAATAACTGTATAAAACAAACCACAGCAGAAGGAGAAAAGAAGAGACGTGCCCAAGACCGGGTACATGTTTAAACCAAAACCTGGACGATTGTCTACATTGTATATAGATAATGCCTCCATGCCCGTCATTTCTTTTCTATTTATGGAAAAAAAAAAAAAAAAACACTCTGTTGCCCTTCAGAGTGGCTGGATACTGTTGCGGACAAATCTTCTGTACCTAAGAAGGACCTTTTTTTTTTCTTTTTTCTTTTTTTTTTCCTTTTTTTTAGTGAACACTTAAAAATTAAAAGACGGTTAAAACAAAGCAAAGACCTCGTAAGACACTTGTGTAAGGCACTGGTGCGGGCAGCATTGCTCCCTCGCGGCGTGTCCGCGGATCCGCGTGGGTGCATGTGCGAAGGTGCACACGCACGTTTGCACACACACGAGCACGCGAAGAGAGAGAACTCGTTCACACGGCGGCTAAAACTTACCAAAAGTGTCCCCTTACACTGCCTAAGAGGAAACGTTTTATGTATCAAAGGTAACTTAACTGGGTTTAGGTGTAGCCCCGTAGTAGCTGTGATATATTAGTTTTTCTCCACATTCCCTATCGCATTTATTTAAAAAAATGCTATAAATGCTCTTGCTGTTCTCATATTTGGCACCGTCTAAATCGTTTGGGTCCATGTACAATTTGTGGATTTTTTGGTGTAATGTATACAGTGCCAAATGCTGGTAATAAAGATTATTCTGTACAAAAGAATTAAACGCTTGAAACACAAGTCCACTCAGTGCTGTTTCATACACCTTGTGCTTTGCTGGTGTTGGCGCCAGAGACGGAAAGGAATACGGTTGAACGTATTATTTTAACTTGGAGCATTCTTGTCGATAATGTAATGGTATTAAATCGACTGGGGAAAAAAAAAAAAAAAAAAAAAAAAAAAAAAGCTTGGTCCTTTAGTCCTAATTCCTTGGCTGAAAAGGAGCATGTAGGACAAGGAAAAGTCTTGTTTTATCGTATAGGTGAGTGATATTCTTTGTAGCCGTCTAGTCGTCTATATGGTGGAATTACTCTGTCTCTCCATCTCTGTGCATATGACTCTTTTCGACTGCGTTATAGTGAATCTGAGCTTCCACTGGGAGCCAGTAAGCAGCAGCAGAAGACACACATGCTCCCCACGATAACACTTTAAATCTTTAGCCAGCCGTGATTTATTCGTGCATTTTGGTCCGATTATGACTTTTTCAATTGGTTAGCGCTTTTGAAGGGAAAATACTTGGGCGGTAACTTAGTTTCTCTAGATGTCTTTTCTGTTTTTTTTTTTTTTTTTCTTTTTTTTTTTAAGGCAATTTCTAAATGTGTTGGGAGAGCCTCGGCAGTGATAAGGAACTGGGCAGAGCTCAAGCTGTTTATTTGGTTGAGGTTCTCGAGATGCTCCTGGCATCAGTGCTCCCAATGGAGGCTGCGCTTCACGCTGTTGAGCACGGCCCAAGTGGAAAGGCCGTGAGGAGCGTGGGCCAGAGCAGCCTGCAAGAATTTCACTTCACAGCAGCTTCTCGAGAGCAGTGCTGCTCTAGGTTGGAAAAGTTCTAGAAATGGTCTCAAGTGCTAGTAAATCTTCCATCAAAGGGCCAAGACACCTTTGCTCACTCAAATATCTCCGAGAATTATTATTATTATTTTCTCCTCATTTTTTTTCCCACGTGATTAATATAGCCAGGATAGGGTACCTTACCCCCCACCAGGACCTCCCCCCACAGTAAGAAATCACACCGCCCAACACTACTGCGAGCATCGCTGCCTGCCCAAGGAGTGCGCACCGCCTCCGTGAAAAATGTAACGTGTCACTGGCAGAGTATGTTCAGCATCAAAGATGTGGCGGGTGCAAATACACTTAGCAAACACTGCTGTCTCCAAAAGTGACCCCCAAGCAGGCCCGAGGAGCGTGCCCCACTCACAGATTGCTGTTTGCTAAGCCCTAAACTGCCAGCTGCCACCTTATAAAGGAAGCGAAATATACGGTTGTAAGTAACTGCTATCTGCAGTCGTGTAACTCTCGCTTTGTTTATTGCTGAGGAATCCCTTGCTTAAAGTCAAAATTAGCCCAAATTAGCGCAGCAGGGGGAAAAAAGGAGATTTGAACCATATTATCTGGCAATGCAGAATTTCTTTAGTGTGCAGCCTATGCGCATAAACCTGTTTCACTCCCATTGTAAAGAGAAATGAAATCACGCTGCAAATAGCAATTTTAGCGAGAATCATTAATCACCTCCTACAATAAATACTTCTTTGTAATTCAACAGCGGTTCTGAAAGGCATTCTCTTGGAAAAGTCTGTGAAGACGCAAAGGATTTTCCTGGAAAAAAAAAAAAAAAAAAGTGGTCATGTGTAAAGACACAGCATCTTGGCTGTCTGCTAAAAAAATGTACACACACTCGGTGGAGATTGAACCGCGGACTGCAAAATATCCCATGGCCGATTATCATCACTTAAGGTAATTTTTCCTTTATACTCCCTTCCCCCTCTATCCCTCCAGCAGTGGCTCCCGGGATGGGAGCCCTTCTGCTCCCAGTTCCATACCGCCCGGCTTACAATAACTTGGAAAATTACATCGTCCAGTTTAAATTCTCGCATTGTGCTCTCTTTGCTAAGGCAACCAGGAGTTCACCGAGAGGACAAATTTTCTATCCCATTAATTGTTTTTTTTAGAGGAGCAGACTGACCCTTCAAACCCTTGACCTTTAAAGACAGTATTCTTTTTAAGCTGGCACTTGGACCTAAAGGTCTCTTTCTTTCCTTGCCTCTCGCTCGCTCTCCCGGTGTCTCACACACGTATTTATCTGCTCCCGCCACAAAGGCGAGCGTGGCCGAAAATGCTGGAAGTGGAAGTTTGTCAATATTTCAAAGAAAGGCTAATTCCTCCTGGAGTCACACTAGCATCGCTAGCCCCGTCACCCAGCTCCCCTCCACCCCCCTCCGAAGAAAAATTGTCTTTTTCCAAGGTCTCCCTCTTCGTTTCTCCTACAATCTCTTGCTATACCTGGTGTTTTATTACAGGAGGAACTCAGCTGTGACAAGCGCCTTGTGGTATTTAATAACTAGAGACATTCCGCATTGGAGGGTTACCCAAGGCTGTGACTTTTTTTGGTCTTTTTTTTTTTTAAGGAAAAAAAAGTATTTCCGGGCTGCTGGGTGTTCCATGGACACTTAGTGTGCAAACGCGGAGGATCGGGTTGCTCTCGCACAGGCAGGGACCTGCTCAGGCTCGTCCTGAAACCCGGTGTCACCCCGCGGGCCTGCCCGGGGCTGGCAGCCCGGGCCACATCGCCCCCGGCCCGCCCGTCCCTCCCGCAGCCCCGCTGGAGCCAGCGCGGCGGGACGGGCTCTGCGCAGCCCTGCGCGCCTCCCGGGGAGGCGGCCGGCGCTGCGCGGGCCTGTGCGGGGAACACGGGGTGCTCCGCGGCCAATTGCGCCCCCGGCTCCGCAGGGCTAGCGCAAGGCAATCCTGACCCACACAAGGCACTCCTAACCCGCGCAAGGCAGCCCTGACCCGCGCAAATCAATCCTAACCCGCGCAAGGCAACCCTGACCCGCGCAATGCAATCCTGACCTACGCTTGGCAGGGCAGCCCCCGGGGCACCGTCCCCGATCCGACCTTATTTTCCCGTGCCATGAGTGTTAAAGTACCCCCCTGCTCCCGCCCCCGTGTTAACACACGCTGCTGAACGAAGGTCTGGATTCGAAGGGCTGTTTTTTTTTTTCGGGGGGAGCAGCGTTGCCCCATTTCGCTACGAATCCGGACAGATCCGCGGCTCCCCAGGAGTCGGGGAACTGTCAAAGGCAGCAAAGATGGGGGCACCCGGGCCCGAGGAGCACTGCGCTGGCAGCTAAAGGTGTTTGCGCCTGTTTTGCTGGAGATATTGAAATTTTAATCTTTATGGTCACGTGACTCATTAAATAATTAATGCAGATAGTCAGGAATGGATCTGTGGCCGTCAGTCCTCACTAGGAGTGATTCTCTCACAAGTGAAACTCAACTCCTTTTTACTGGAGTTTTTTTTTCTTCTTCTTCCTCTTCTTCTTTCCTTTTTTTTTTCTGTTTAAAAAACCCACCTGATTTATCTTGAAAGATTCTAAACTTCTTAAGCAAGCAGTAGGGTCTGTATTGGTAAGTAGGGAGTGCGTATTTCTAGCTTGATGACTTTAATTGTTTGTGCTTGCTTTGTCTGCTGAACATTTGCTTAACAAGTTTAATATTTAGAAATGTTAAATCTTTGTTTTAGCTACCTTGTGGTCACATTATGGCTTTTGGTGATTAAGTGTTACTGAAGGAAACACATTTGATAAAGTCCTAATTCACACTGTGGAAGGCTGGGTGCCACAGTGCAGGAGGACCTGCTTTGTTCAATTTTCCTGGCGCTAATAAATCACCGGCTCCTAACGTAGGGCCAAAAAAGCAATGGAAAGGCAGTGAGCATTGTAAAGGAAAAGTCATGGGCGAATTTCTCTATGACTCATTAGTCTGAACGATTTATGTACGAACTTAAAGTGCCGCAATGAATATTAGAGTTTGGGATAAAAACAAATTTAAAAGAAAAAGAAAAAGTCATAGCGTTTGTGAAGTGCTTTATTGCTACTTAGCAACTCTTTCAAGAAGAAGCATAGTTTAAAGGACCGTGGCAGTGTAAAATATTGTGGTGTGGCTTAATAGCTCCAAAATAAATAACAGAAAGTCGCTGTCTCCGTTTTCAGATACACACTCTATATTTAACACGAGTGGCGGGATCCAATCAAGACGTGCTTGATCAATGTTTATTGCCGCTTGTAACATGACTATTGATTAGGGATCGGGATGGGTAGGCTACGAGCCTGAGCCTAAAATGCCACGGGGTTCCCTCCGTGGCCGCTCGGGGCTGGTGGAGTGAAAGGTAGAGCTAAGAACAGCGCCAGGCAGCAGCGCTGGGGCTCCCACGATCGCAGACTGAACTTTCAATTTTCTTTTGTGTTTGCCAGTAGATTTTAGCAGTCAGCGCTCTAAAATTTATGAGACGGCAATAAACAGCTTAGTGGGCTATTATTGCATGCTTTTATGTAGACTGGAGTTCAGCACCAAATTTAAAATTATTAGAGTAATTATGGAACTACTAAATTACCAAAGCAAAGTCTCTGCTCTAAAAGTTCTCCCAAGGCAGACTTAATATTTCCAAGGTTCAGACGACATCCTTTCACGAGAACCGTGTTATTTAATTATTAGCGTTTACATTTACTGACAATTTTAAGATGCGTTAGATGGCTTTTATTAGCGCGAATGAATACGGGGGTACATCATTATATCTGACAAATTCATATGTAAACGTGATTCAGTAAGTGGCATCCGAATAATCTGACTATTATCTGAATTCATTGTCTAGTATTGCTTATTTGGGGGGGTGGGGAGAGTTTTTTTTCTTTTCTTGCAATTACTTTCTGTTTTGTTCCTTTTTTTTTTTTTTTAAGTTTGGAGCCCGATCCTGCTTGCATTGAATTCAATTATCCCCTCTCATTGCATTAGTGGTGCCGGGATCGGGCCCACACTAACTGTTTGAATGAGAGCCCGACCACAATGCGCCCTGCCTTTAAACTAGGACCCTTCCCGCTTTTTATTCAATAGCGATGAACGCCACGAGCTGTGTTTAATGTCTGTTCTTGATTAAATGATCCTAAACAAAGGTTTCCCAGAGGAAAATAAAGCAGACATTCATGTAACAAGAGTTTGGAATGACAATATTTCCAAACACTTGGAGACAGAAGGCATAGCTGTCTACGAAAAAAAAAAAAAAAAAAAAAAAAAAAAGCCCACGCGTTCACTCTGAGATATCAGTGCTCTTCCTTCCCCGTGGCGTCGGAGGGTGCCGCGTAGGGAACCGCGCTCAGCAGTCGCGGAGCCCGGCGCAGCCCGTGAGCGAGCAGATACCTCCCCCCGCACTCCTCCTTAAGGCGCTGTTTGTTGCTTGTTTACAGAGAGCCCGGGCACCGAAAACTGCCGCGCTGCGTGGCCCACGGGAGCCGGGGACGGTGCCATCCAACTTTTGGCCGTTTTCAGAGGTAAGAGGTCGGCGGACCGAGCCGTCTATCGCGAATACTTTTGTGCCGACGTCTCGAAGAGAGCCATTTGCCTAGTACCTGCGGGGAGGAAAAAAAAAAAAAAAGCCTGTCGGACCTGTCGGAATGACTTTGTTGTTGTTGTTGTGACAAATATTTAACCTAGCTGGATTTTTTTTCTGGATTGGCTCTATTCATCTTCTGTGGCTGGTGAATGCGCGTGTCCGGGCAGACAAAGAAGTATATGGGACCTGGGTAAGAGCGATCCTTTTAAAGGCATTGGGAACAGGAAGGATGCAAAGTCACTTGGAGAGCGAAAGCGGCTGAGGGTCTCTTTGTCCATTGCTCCTTCCCAAATCAAAGTCGAGTAAGGCGAGAGACAGGCAGCTGGAGCTATTTCAGTGCTGAGTGCTTTATCGGGGCCGGTTTGTTTGTCTCCTGCTTGAGGAGCGCCGCAGCACGTCCTGTTTAGCGGGTTTTGCGGCGGGAAAAAAAATGTCGCGTTGATGCGGTGATAGTAGGAAAGATGACTTTTTTTTTCCTTTCCTTTTTTTTGGGGGGTCCGAGAACATGCAAAAGAAGGGGTCCTAAACGAGTTGCAGGTTTTTGTCTCCTTTGGCCTCGTTAGCACCGGACGTAGCTTGGTGTTTAATGACGGGGAGCTGTAGGAGTCCGCGGTGCGATAGTTGCTCTGACAGCAGCAGTTTTGCGGAGCTCTCGGCTGCGAGCAGCCCTGGAGGAGGAAGGCTTGCCTAGAAGTGGCTTAAAACCCTGCTAGATTTACCTGCTCGTGTTTGAACGCTCATGTACAATTAGTATATTTTACTACCTTTTAAAAGCAGCCATCAATTATAGGACTACAAGGGCTCTTTGTGTTGACTTAATGGGCTGCTTAAATCTTAACTAGGAAAAAAAAAGCCATTGCAAATGTCTATTCACTCTTAGGATGGTGAATTAGAAGCGAATATATGATATGAAAGACTATCCAGACCTTCCTCTGGTGGCATGTATCTGCAACATTTCGTGCAGAGATATTTTGGATTCCTAAAATGACCCATCGCTCGCAGACTCAGCTCCTTCCCAGCAGAAGTACTTTCGCGAGGCTGCAGTAGATAGCTGTATTCTTTTTATCTGCTCGAAATGATCAAAGACCAACTTTATCTCTATCAGACGCCCAGATGTAGGTAAACAGCTCTGCATCCCGGCAGATTTCAATGCTTTCGAGGAAGCAAGGAAATAAATACTTGTATCGTGTGGTGATTCCCGTTTCTCCTCCACATGGGAGTGATAGCCTTACCTCTTAAGAAGTGACATAAACATAAACTTGAAAGACAATAAAAAGCTCCAAATCTATTTATATGAAAGGTAACTTTAAATAATATTAATGTTAAGAGTGGCTATTAAAGACAGAGCTTGCACAAAGGCACTGTCTTAATGAATGCACGTTATGAACTCAAATCTGTTTGTTGTTACTGAGCTGGAATTTCAGCTCAGCTCGAAGCCATGTGTATAAAGGCCAGAAAAATCAGTAGCAGGCCTACTGATAAGCTCCACATTTTCTCCTAGAAACAGAGCTTCGGGTTTCCAAATCATCGAAGTAATAAAACACAACATTGAAAGTCCAGAAAAGTGAACAAAGCAATATATGGTGGGGTAGGGGAAATCAAGCGTCTGCTACTTACAAGATCATTTGAATTTGTATCTGAAAACTCATAATCATGTTACTAAAGCAAAGAAAGCTTTTTCCAAAATCGATGCAAGGGAAAGAGTTTAAGCTGTGATCCGGGACACTGCGAAGTTACGAAGACTCGCCCTCCTGTCTCCCCAAAGCACACCCTGTATTCACACGCCAAGAAGCTATTTTTCTTAAGAATTACTTAGTTTCCCAACTAAATGCAAGAAGTTAATTGTTAAACAGTAGCTTTAGCATTAACTTGACCATTAATACTAATAAAGATGTTCATAGAAACAGGGGTTTGAAGCCAATAGCCATAGCTAGCGCTAAGGCATTTAAGCTGACTTATGATTGTGATTTATTGCTTTTGTAGTTTCTATTTGCTCGGGACCGCAAGTTCTAAAGCCATCTTTCTGCTTTTGACGCAAAGCAGTCGATAACTTTTTACAAGAGACCCAAGAAAGTCTTGCTCTGCTTTTTCAACATCTGTTCCATTCACCATTAATTTCGGCTGCATTGTTGCAGGAGAGCTTCTCTGCGTGCTTCTTTTATGGACTCTAAGCCCAATGCATTTAAAAGAGCCCTGAACCCACCACGAGTAAATATCAGTCTTGGTTTACACTTAGTGTGAGGACTACTGAGTTATAAGTTTTGCTGTTAGACAGGGACTTGGAGATGTCATGTGTGGATAATACTCTCTATTTCTCAAAGGTATATACTTCTTTATTCCACTTCTTAGTGAGGGATAATATGTGTGCACCCAGCTACTGTTTTCATCACTTCAATATGAAAAATTGCAAATTCTTCCTTAGTTGTAATGTCACGCTGACTTTTCTGCAGTGTCCACTAATATACACTGTTACTGACCGGCTTAAATACCAGTGGCCCACTTCCCCAGTCCAAGGGAGTATGTAAGGCAGGAATAAATCACCTTTAAAACACAATTCGCATTCTGCTCAGCAAGGTGCAGGTGAAACTGCAGAAGGGGATAGGCCTTTAGATTAAACTTTCCTCCGAATTCGTGGGGATGGTGCAAAGATTCAGGTAAGGGGATACACATCATCATGCAAAACGCTGGAGTCGCAGGACTGAAGTAGGAACATGTTAAGAGATTGGACTATCTGTTTTTCTTTGCCTCTCCCCCCCCCCCCCCAAAAAAAAAAAAAAAAGGGCTGTGCAAGTTTAGTGTTTCTTTTGTTTACTTAGCTTATTGTGTCAGCAGCAAAAGTTAAACACTCTTGAGGGGAAGACGTAGAATGTTCGCACACAGGCGAAGCTGGTTCACTTGATAGGCTGGTTCAGGGGCTGAATAGGGCTTTTTTTATTATTATTATTTTACCCCTTAGGCAGAGACCTCCCCCTCCCCCCCTCCTTTTTTTTTTTCATCGTTACAAACCTATAATTTTGTGCATCACTCAAACGAGATGTATAGGAAATGCGTAAGCACAGGTTTAACAGCAAGGTCCCCAAAGGTTTTGCAAAATTCAGAGGCACGCCAGTGAAGGAAGGTGTATTCTTCATAGTGTGTTACAAGGACAAAAACCAACTAGCCTCTTAGACGAGACTCTTTTTTTGCCTTTGTCAGGTAATTATAGGTCTTTTTAGTTTCTACAGGAGCCCTGATGTAGCGTGTGGGAGTAGAGCAAGCCTTGTACAATGGCAGGGTAGGGAAGGCTGGGCGTGAGGGGGAGACTGGAAGTCCTGCTTGGAAGAGGGCTGGAAACAACAGCTTTAAGATTTGGGCTTTCCTCGCGGGTTGCAGAGGACGAGCAGCATGGAGCAGGGTGGCGGGGCCTACAGAACAAATGCCGGTTAATTAGGCTAAGTATCAAAGTGCAGGGCGAGCCCGTATTATGAAAAGAATTGCTCTTACCTTAGAGTGGGCTTTGTGTAAAGAAGTGTTAGCGTGGGAGGAAGGAGAATCCCCCCCCCCCCCCCCCCCCCCCAGTCATCATCTCCATCTCTTGATTCCACCCCCATCTCCTAAAACTCTTCTTTAACATATTGGGTTAAGGCTTTAAAAGCAAAGGCTCGCTCTAAGAAACCCTGTTCCTTCAATGATTCCCTATTTCAAATAAAAGGATTTAAGTTGACGTATGACCACGTGAGCACATAATACAGCGCATTATTGTGGCATTTGGAGTGGAGACCCGGTCTGGCTCCGTCTGCGATTACGCTTTTCCAGTTTCTGTTCAGAGCAAGCACTGCTTTCTATTATTTTTTTTTCCTGCCCCCATCACCGTACCCGCAAGAGCTGGCCATTTCGCTGACAGCTTTCATTCCTTATGGAAAGATTATTGTCGAGCCGAGAGGACGAAATGCTTCGTTAGAAAGGATGGATTTTATTTTAAGGTATTTCCGTTGATTGTTCATTTACGTGGTGAGTTATTGCTGTTCGAGGCAAAGGTCAGTGGCAGAGGCTGGAGCGGGTGCGTGCGGGTGCGGGTGCCCCGCAGCCAGGCTGCTTCCCCCTTTGTTTCACATTGCTGGGGTAAATACTCCGCTCTCTCCTCGCAGCGAGCAGACCGGGCAGAGTTCGCTTCTTTATTTATTTTTCTCCGTAGAGATCCCCCCACCGCATTTGATGGCCAGCTGCCTCCGCTCCATCCCCTCTGCTGCCATGTTATCATTATTTATGATCGGCGAGAGATGGGAAGCTTCTTTATTCTTTTGTTTATTTTTATTATTTTTATTATTTTTATTTTTATGCTTGTGTGTTTGTTTGTTTACGCATGTATTTGGGGGGGGTGGCGAAAACGGTGCGTGCGGGGAGGGGGGATTCTCCTCGGCCGGGGTCGTGCTCGGGTGTGCGGCGGCGGTTGTTGTTTTATCTGTATTTGCCGCTCTGTAAATCGATGAGTATGCAATTGTGCTGCCATTTTATTTATGATGCTTTAGTGGTACTTTGTTTCCCGTGCACGGAGGGCTGCTGGAGCGCCCTGCTCTCTGGCAAAGCTGCCCCTTCCCCAGCGAGCCACACGCTCGTCTTTATTTGTGCGCGGCGAGAAAAAGATGAACCAAGATCGAGCCGCGGCTTCTAACAATAAATCAAGACGGGATTTTTTTTCCCCTCTGAATGAGGATCTGGAAGGCGAGAGGGAAAGGGGGAGGAGTGGAGCTTATCTTCTGGGAGAGCATACGCTAATTCTAAATTCTTCTCTAAATTGTCTTATATATAATATGTATGCATGTTTATAAATATGTGAATATGCGCTTATGCCTATAAATATATGTGAATATAACTATATACAAAGAAGACACTTCAAATGGTGAATATGAGAGAATTAAATGGTTATCCAAGGAGGGCGAAATGTTATATAAAAGGACATCTCTCGATGAGTCCTGGCTTTGGGAAAGGTCACAGCGCTCAGGGTTTTCTTTTCCCCCGGTTTGGTGAGCGCCTCTTCTCTGTCGTACCATTTTGTTCGCGGCTACTGGGTGCTGGTAATTTACTCAGTTTCTGAGGGATTGGGGTGAGCGAGAGGAAGGAAAATGAACGATTAGAAACAAAACGCCGCCTGAAAACTAACAAACAAACAAAAATCGTGTATTTCCCCTTGAAACCTTTGGCGGCCATTCGGTAGGGCAGAAATAGAAGTGCCAGTTTCTCGCTTTCTTGCTCTCTAAGCTGCCCTCAGAACAGAATTGACCCCCAAAATGCAATTTCCCCTTTTCTCGCCACCCCGAATCATGTTGTCCTTTATTAGGCACGGTGTCTCCCTTGTGCTCAGAAGCAGCGCTATTGCTCTCCCAGCAGCGTATCTACGAGGGAAGGTTGGCTTTACCATATTTTCAAGCGGACCAAAATGTGCCTCCAAAATAAAGTGCAAGCTTTAATTGCAGCTCAATTGCTTGGCAGCGTTTCCTCTGATTTATGACCCAGTTCGGATGTATTTTGACCCAGCTAAAACACACATAAATAATACAGTCCTACTCCAGCGCAACAGAAAGCCAGGGGAGTTTTGTAGGAGAGGGATATTTCGGGCGGCTTGTGTAAATAAGCTCAGCCTGCTGAGCAAATTGCGAAGTGTCCGCCACGAGTCTTTGGTGTTAGAGAATATAAGCAGTAATTCAGTTTAAGCGCTGCTGTCTGCAATATTCGTTAGTTCATCCCGTCTCTTAGGCAGTTAATATCCCCGACAAACTCTCTAATGACCCGGCTCGGCACTGCTTCCAGAATTTGTCCCACTCCCCTGCGAGCCCCTTCCTCTCTATTTCTTCCATTGGAGGTTTCTCAAATCGGCCATGAATTA
The DNA here is from genome assembly GCF_059628265.1 of Tinamus guttatus. Taxonomy (NCBI): domain Eukaryota; kingdom Metazoa; phylum Chordata; class Aves; order Tinamiformes; family Tinamidae; genus Tinamus; species Tinamus guttatus. The sequence continues at coordinate 2,977,161 of NW_028288601.1, read as the reverse complement.
TAGTGCTGCCTGTTCGCATTTCGGAGCGCTCCAAGGATAAAGCGCTTTATAGCCATTATTTTATTCGTCAGCTAATGATAATGCGGCGCAAGGGGAGGACTCGGCAGAATGTGAGCCTGTGGGAGGAAAATGCAGCTCGTTTCTGACTTGTGCAGCAACCCCAGAGCCTCGCGGTCCCTCTCGGAGCCGAGCGCTATCGCTCTCTGCGGAATGCAGCAGAGAGAAAATACTCGGCCTCGGAGGGGAAAAGGCAGATAAAAACAGCGGGGATCTGTGCGTCGGGACATATTACCTCGACTTCTCCCTCCATTACAAGTCACATAAAAAATCATCTTCTCATGTTTAAAATGACCTCTTTGGGGAGAGAGGGGGCGTGGGGAACGGGAGTCAGTGGCCGAAATATCGCAAAATATTCCTTAAAGACAGGAAAACGATTGGCGGAAATACTTCATTATTCCTATGAATCACTTCAGCTCTCACAATTAAAGCCCCTTGCAAATCCTTTCTTTCTTTCTTTTTTTTTTCTTTTTTTTTTAAGACCCCCCTCCTATCCCATTTCCCTGTCGCCACTTTTAAATACTCTAAAATGCTCGTTATGAAGGAGATAGAGACAGAATACCCAGCTAGAGACAGCTCCAAAGTTTAAATACTCTAATAGGAAAAGGTCAAACATGCTTTCGGTAGCGCTCCCCAAACCGGCACCGTGCAGCGTCCGCAGGTTTCTGGAGTTCTAAGTTCTCACTTCCACATTTTCCTCTTTATTCCGGAGGGCTCCGTCCGGGCTCAGCGGTGCCTCTCGCTATTTGGTCGGGAGACAGGGCGAAAGGCAGATCAGCAGTTTCAGAAGAAAGTGTGGGGTTGATTATTGACTAAAAAGACTTTTCTTCCGATGCAACATTCAGGAGGTTGTTTGAAGCAAAATGCATACGCGGGATTTTTGCCTCTTCTCTCCTCCTACGCTGCCCGTTTCCCCTTTCATGTGGTGCCTTCTCACTTATGCCATAAGGAGCAAGTGTTTTCTGTTTTAGTGCTCTGTTTACAGCTTTGGTGCATGAAGTCATAAATCTTGCATAGCCATAAATGACAAAAACCATTGGTATGCGTAAGAGGCCACCCTACCCTTATAGTGCTTTTTATTTTCGCTTCCCTCTCACTTTGTTTGTGCTTTAAGATGACGCCGGGCTTCCCCTGCTTTAAGCGGACTAGTTATATTTTTAATGCCTTAATTAACGAAGTAACGTCAAATTTACACCTAGCCATTTACAGCTCCGCTTAATGCACGGAGCCCAAGAACTACCCAGACGGGTAGGGGCTGCAACTTAAGTTCTCCTGTGCGCCCGGTAGATACGGGAGTCTGTGTGTGTGGAGCGGGGGGGACAGCGGCACCGGGGCCCCCCGAAAGCCCCGCGTGGCGGTGGCCAGGGCCGGCAGCACCTTCCCTGCGTGCTGGCGCGGAGCCCAAGCTGGACTGCACCCACGCGGCACCCGCGGGGGTTGCGGAGCCCAGCGCCCGCCTGGGCAGCACATGCGGGCGGGCTGTGTGCCTGAGTGCCCGCGCTGGTGGTGCCTGGGGGGCGGCGGGGCCTGTGGGTACATCTGTGTGTGTGTGTGTGTGCGCGCGCTCACGCATGCATGAGTTAATAATTAGTAACTCTAATGATTTCCATCGCGGCTCGGGCAGCGCTGCCCAGAGCCCGCATCCTGGTGGGCTTCGCTCGCCTCTGCGCGCCCAGGGCCCCGCGCCGCTGCCGCCGCTCGCCGGGGCCTGCGGGCGGGCGAGGGGCTCTTGCCTGGTCGCCCCTCGAGCCCGCTCCTAAGAGGGACAAAACAAACAAGCCCGCGGCAGCACCCCCGGAGGCCGGTGAGAGCGACCCTTTGTGAGCGCTGTTTGTCTCCATTAACATAATTTTCCTGGACTTTAGTGACGCCCGGGTGCTGGGGGGAGCCGCACTCCTTCACTGCCACGCTCCTTCGCTCCTTCTCCCAGCCCCCACCCTGCCCCAACCTCCCTCAGGCGCTGCCTTTCTTCCTTCCTTTCTTCTTCCTTTTTTTTTTTTTTTTTCATTTTTCCTCCCCCCCGCCCCCCCCCCCACCTTTTCGCCTTTCTCTCCCTCCTCTCCCCAGCAGCCGCTGGGAGCAGCGCTCGGAAGCGGCCCCGGGCAGCGCTCGGGACACGGTGGGGAGGGGGCCGGGGGCAGGCGGGGGCCGGAGCCGCCGTCCCCATCCCGGGCGGGCCCCTCGCGGCCGCCGCGGGGGGAGCAAAGCCGGTGCCCGTCCCGCAGCGGCCGAGGGGAAATAGTCCCCGCTCCCTGGCTTGGGTCGCCGAGAGCCGCCAAAAAAAAAAAAAAAAAAAAAAAAGCACGCTGGCTTCCGCCTCAGTCGTCAGAAGTTAAGGTAAGCAGGCCACAAATACGCTGCTATCAGTCGTGAATGGCGGAGTTTATGTCCCAGTGATTTATGACCGTAGACTTAAATGTCGGTTCAAGAAGAGTTCACAAGCTGGGGCTTCCTTCCAGGCAGTGACTGATACCCTTACACTTCGTGTTCAGGCAGCTCTCTCTCCTCTCCCCCCCTCCCCTTCTCTCAACTTTGTCTTTATCCTGAGGAAATCTGGGGGGCTGTCTGATTTTTTTTTCCTTCCCAGTTTCGGAGCTGGGGTTCGGCTGGGAGCTGCAGGGAAGAGATTTGGTGTTTTTAGCACTGGACAAGGTGGAGGAAAGGAGTGGGTAGGGGGCAGATGAACTGTGAAGTGGGGGAGTGAGGGGGGGCGGGAGAGGAAGTGGGGGGCCTGTCCCCAAGCACTGTTCATCTGCTGTCTCCAGGTCGACTGGGGTGGATGTGGCAAAGAGCAGAGTTGTCTTGCACGAAGGGAGAAAGAACTGATGAAACTCGAAAATTTGGGGGCCAGACGGTGTTTGGGAGAGTTGGCCTTTTGTCTTGCACGGGGGGAGCGAGGAGCTCTCCCCACTCCGGGCACCGGCTCTGGTGGCAAAAATTCTCCCCTCCTCGTTCCCCGTCCCCTCCAGGGCGCTATTATTATCGTTATCGTTGTCGCTATTACTCCTGCTATTACCGTTTCCGAGAGTAATGGCCGGGGACTCCTCAGGTTACCTCACTGCTCTGCAAGTTTGTGGGAACCAGTCACTTTCGAGACCGATAGCGGTGGTCGTATACTTATTTGTTTGTTTGTCTATTTATTTATATACATGTATTTATTTGCTGTCAGACGGACGAATATTCCGTAATATTTCGCGTGCGGAATAAAGATGTTCCTTGTTTGCACTCAGCTGCGTGGGGAGCGTGGGGGACACCGGGCGTCTCTCTTGCTGCGCAGAAAGGGGAGTCGCAGAGACTCGAGCAAACTTCAAAACGTCCGGGGGGATGCGGAATATTTGAAGTCGCGATCATGAAAGGCCGGGGCAATTGTAAAATCACCGCTGCCTCATTATTTCCTCATTTTGCTCTTGCAGTGATGTCCGTCTTCTCTCTTTCGGAAGCCGAGGAATTGAGAAAAATCACACCGGGCCTAGATATCATTAGGAAAGAGAGGCGAGGAGATGGAAATTGTCTGTGCTCCTCAGATCTTGCTGGGCTTATTGGCTTAATAACATCCAAAGAGCTTGATTAGTGCAATAATTCGGCAGCCGCCCTACTGTAGGTGTGTTACCTTAATTTTGTTACCCTCTAACAAAGGCAATGCTGTTTTCTAAGAACTTGTATAACTTGAAAGGCGTTGAGGGCGATCGTTTGGTGCATCTGTTGTGTAACATTTTTCGCCTCTAAACATTTGTCGTTGTTAGATGTTCGTGGTAGGTTGGGGGGAGTATCCGGCAGCATACAAGGAAAGTGGCAAAAGAAATTGGGGCTATTCCGACCCGAATAACCGGAGATAGCCGGAGCTGTTTGTCAGCCAGAGGAGAGGGGGGCGGCAAGGAACACATTTTAATTTTTAAGAACAATGTCTGCATGTGGAAAGAGTTCCTCGATCGGAGGTTTCCAGGCAGGTAGAATATAACTGGGGGGAAAAAAGTTAAAAAAAAAAAAAAGACAGGGAGGGAGGGAAGTAGGGAAGAAAAGAAAAAAAGAAAGGAAAAAAAAGAAAAAAAAAGAAAAAAGAAAGAAAGAAAGGGGGATTCACCCGAGCAGGAGCTTTCTCTGGGTTTGTGTCCACCCTCTCTCTCCCCAGCCAAGTGACCCTCATACATCAAATTACATAGCAGTTTCCAAGACAGAACCTATTATCGCTAAGTTGGAAGGAAAGTTCAAGCCGTGGTCATGGAGATGAACGCTGGTTTTTCAGGTTCCTGGTGTGTTATTTTTTTCCCCCAATCCATCATGTTTTAACAGGTAGAATCTGGTTGATTCCACGAAAAGTTAGCGTCTTGAAAATAACTAAGGGGGAAAAAGGCCGAGGTGTCTCTCTTGCCCCTCTGGACTTGCCAAGGGGGCTTGGCATGGAGAGGCTGCAGTATCGTGGGGTTCCCACGCGTGTCTGCGGGGGCGGCCGCGGAGGGGCAGTGGCTCCGCGAGCGCTCAAGGGGTGAATGGGCTCCGCTTTGTTCATTAGCCCGTCGAGCATCCGCTGGGCAAGCCCAAATCTGTCGCTTTGGATGGACCAGAGAACCTGCCCACCCCGCTTCTGCCCCCTGGAATAAGAAGCCTCCTGTGCTCCGTGGGAGCTGTAGGGAGAGCTGCAACCTGGAGAGAAAGGCTAAAAATAAAAACACTGGTTACGGGCAAGGGTTTGATCCTAGAGCAGGAACGAAGAAATAGCCCAGCCCCTGCACGTTACAGATTCCTCGATCACCCTTATCTCAGAGGCTGGTATTAAAACAGCCTCTCGGTGATAAACAATCATCCCCCTTGCCCTGTGGTGCCCTGCTCTGTTTCTTTAGAAGAAAGGAAGGGGAAAAACCCTCGAAAGCCCCTATCCCAGTGCAGCAAAGTGCATATTTGTAGCTGCCACTAAATCCAGGCAGCTTTATATCAAAATTCTCTGTGCCTGAGGCCAAGTCATGCTGCTAAATATTGCTGACCACTTTTTCTTTTATGGCTTTCATGTCACTTAGCTATTGAAAGTAAGATGGATTTGTCCCATTTCTTCACCCTGCTCTGCTCTCCCCGCACCCCAGGTCTGCCCGGAGAGGCCATTGGAGGAAGAGCGCCACGTGACAGAGGGGTGCCAATGTTATTCTCCAAGGGTGTCAAGACCCTGTCAGTTTGTGAAATAAATATTGGGAAACAACGAAATGCAAAAAGCGACCTACTACGACAGCTCTGCAATCTATGGTGCCTACCCCTACCAAGGAGCAAATGGTTTCACTTATAATGCGAGTCAGCAGCAATATCCTCCGTCTTCATCACTTGTGGAAACTGAGTACCACCGCCCCGCGTGCTCCCTCCAGTCTCCCAGCAGCTCCGTGTCCCACCACAAGGCCAATGACATCAGTGAGAGTTGCATGAGGACCCTTCCCAGCCAGCCTCTGCAGCCCCCCGGCCTCGCGGAGCCGCAGGCCCCACCACAGCCACCTCCAGCGCAGCCCCCACCTCCGTCCTCTGCCTCCCCATCTCAAAATGCCAGCAGCAATCCTGCCCCGGCCAACCCCACCAAGAGCCCAGCTCTTAACTCGCCCACCATGTCCAAACAGATATTCCCATGGATGAAAGAATCTCGGCAAAACACAAAGCAGAAAAACAGCAGTTCCAGTTCAGGTACGAAACATGCTCCCCCTTCCCCTGGGTCCCCATCGGGTTGGCCATGTGTCCTGCGGGGAGGAGGGGAGCCCTGTCTGTCTTCACTTGTGGGAGGGAAGGAGGGAGGTGACTTTTTTCCTCTCTGATTTGCTCTTCTCCTCGCTTTGGGAAGGGGTCCCCACTGCTTGCAACAGGCGCTCTGCTAAACTCCCCCCTGTAAAACTTTCCCTCCCCTTCCCCATAAAACTTTCCCAGCCTTGCAGGACTGATCCAAAGCGATTTTGTTTCCCAGTGGCTGAAGCGGTTGCACCCTCCTGCATCGCTCACATTTCGTAGGTAATCCCCGCTGCCGTAAATCATGTCAGTGCGGAGCAGCCTAGGCCTCAAGCCAGAGGCCTGTCCTGAGTACTTTGTTGGCACAGTGCTGCTAGATTAATAAGACAGTGACCTATCTCTGCTGAAGTGTAACACGAATAAAATAGCTCATAATCATGTGCGGCCAGGATCAATGCCCTGCATGCAGTCAGGAGCAATTCCTACTTTAACAACCTGATTGGCAAAGTTACAAGCCTGGTAAACAATTTTTTTTTTTCTGGAGTGCCATAAACTTGAGCCCATAAAATATTCTTTGGGGCATGGAAATGCATATTAACACTTTTGTTACTCAAGGAAGCCCAAATCAACAGCACTGCTGCTAGCGCTAATGCCCAGGACTTGTGTTTGTATTAACCTCTTCCTCTTCTTCTCTTAAATGTTCCTTGGGAATAGAGTTCAAAACTTTAGTAAGTGTCTTCAAAACTTTAGTAAGTGTCTTCTCCAGTGTGCTTTTTAAAGCTGTGGTAACATTAGTGTTTACAGCCTTACATATTGTATATTTATTTTATTAAAAAGCAATAACATTTAAATAATGTCTATATACAAGCATACCCACCGTATGTTCTTGTAACATTTACTATACTTCCCAATCACTACCATATGTTTATTTATGCTGTATGCTAGATATGGTAGAAATACAGTATAGTCTATTTTAGAAATACAGTATAGACTATTTTGTGCCTAAGTACATAATTCTGTGCTGCGGTAGACACCTAACCTTCAGCCATAGCTGATGTGTTTTTTTATTGGGGTTTTCAGAAAAAAAGAGAGATCTTTGCAGCACTGAGAAGCAGCTAGTTCTTGAAGAACCTGAGCCCGAGATGTCAGCAGAGCCATAGGTTCACATTCAACTTCAGACTTTCTAAATCCCACTCTCTAGTTCCCAAAACTTTCCTTTTCCTTGTTGCAAAGCCAATTAGCATGCTCTAGCACTGACTCTAACAGAGGCAAGTATAGTCCTTTGGTGACCCACCAAGGAGCAGGAAGCCCCCTGCAAGCCCCTTGAGGCTGGTGCTGTGGGCTCCAGGTGGGATGGGAGTGCTCCTGGCACACCTGGGCTCCTTATGCCCCAGAGCGGGACTCTCCAGGTGCTTGTGTTGTCTCTGGTAGCAGCATCCAGGTTCATCATGCTGATTGTGTTCTTTGTGTGATTTACATAGGTGAGAGTTGTGCTGGTGACAAAAGCCCTCCGGGGCAAGCGTCCTCTAAGCGAGCCCGTACAGCTTACACAAGTGCCCAGCTGGTAGAACTGGAAAAGGAGTTCCACTTCAATAGATACCTTTGCAGGCCACGAAGAGTAGAGATGGCTAATTTGCTCAATCTCACAGAAAGACAGATCAAAATCTGGTTTCAGAACCGCAGGATGAAATACAAAAAGGATCAAAAGGGCAAGGGCATGATGACCTCTTCAGGAGGACAGTCCCCAAGCAGAAGCCCCGTCCCTCCTGCTGCTGGGGGCTACCTAAACTCTATGCATTCTTTAGTAAACAGTGTCCCCTACGAGCCCCAGTCGCCGCCATCATTTAACAAGCCTCATCAAAATACCTATGGCATCCCTGCATCATATACTGCTCCTCTTAATAACTGCCCACCTCCTCAAAAGAGATACACGGGGACAGCAGCTGTGACATCACCTGAATACGATACTCATCCTCTTCAAGGCAATGGTTATGGGAATCCACACATACAGGGAAGCCCCGTCTATGTAGGGGGCAACTATGTGGAGACCATGACCAATTCTGGGCCTTCCATCTTTGGTCTAACTCATCTCCCTCATCCTCCCTCCGCCAACATGGACTACAGCGGGGCTGGGCCGATGGGCAACAGCCACCACCATGGACCTTGCGACCCACACCCAACATACACAGACCTTACTGCTCACCATCCTTCTCAGGGAAGAATTCAGGAAGCGCCCAAACTCACCCACCTGTAAGACTTGGGAGTCAATAAGTGGAACATGAAGTCCCCAACTTTTTAAAAGTATTTGTGTCCTCTCCCCCTCTCTTTCCTTCCCCCACTATGTGCCCTCTCCTCTCTTTCTTGTTTCTTTTTTTGTTTGTTTGGTTTGGTTTGTTTCCTTTGGTAAAAGCGTTCTCTAGTTTATGTGACGTAGCAATATTTGTTGCTTGAATTGCTCTATAGTTTCACTAGTGGATATTTATCTTCTTGAACTGTAGCCTTGTGTCTCACTTTGGGAGCATACATAGGCTTTATACTTTACCTTCTACACTTTTATCAAAACAGGGTATATGAACAAATTTTCTATAAAAGGAATTCTTAAATGTGAATTTGTTCGTACATGATTGATCCCACAGGGAAGCAATTTTTTTTATTGCACTTCTTTTAAATAGCGAGAAAGACATCAAAAGCGCTTGGACAGGGGCTCCCTGGACAATTATTAATACGTGTAAGTCTTTCAATGTGTGTATGCTGGTGAACATTCAGATTTATTTATATTTTTTTTTGCAAACATTGAATAATCTAAGTGTTTAAATTTTTATTTATCCCCATTTGTTCATATTTATATATATATAAAAAACCTGTACCCTGAATATTCAGGAGGTATTTACCTAGCCATATGTTAGAAGGCATATTGGCATGTGTAGGAAATATCATTCAAAAGGAAACTATAACTCCTTTATTAAAAACGATGGTAACGATGATGATGATGCAATAAAATCTGGGAAAAAGATCGCAGTTTGAATAATTTATGCTCGTAACATCCATCTAGGCAGAGAGCCTGTAAAGCTGAAAAGGCTAGATTTGTTTTGAAAGTTATACATTCCTTGCTGCTCACGTTCTGAGAAAAAAAATAAAGTTTTTATTCTGAATAATAACGAGTTAAGGAGGTATTATTTGCAGGGCAGGAGAGGGGAGAGCCCTTTGTGGTGAGAGGAGCCATCAAGCTCAGCTCTAAGCTCGCCAGGATCCATTTTCCCTGGCAAATGGCTGTAACCTCTCCAGTGCTTTGCATATAGTCAGAGGGGTTATTATTATTGTTATTATTGTTATTATTGTTGTTGCTATTATTATTATTATTGTTGTTCTTATGGGGTTTAAAACCTTCGGCGGGGGGGCCGCCCTGCTCCGCTCCGTGCGCGAGGGCCGCGCGAGTCCCGGTCGCGGGGCAGCGAGGCTGGCTCCGCGGGGTGCGCTCTCTCCGCGCCCGCGCAGGCCCGCGTCCCTGTAGAGGGCCGCGGAAAGGCGGGAGGGCAGATTTTGCTCGCCGAAAGGGGCCCCTTCCCTGGCTGCGCGCCCGTGTGGGAGAGGCCGCGGCGGGCGCGGATCTTTGCGCGTCGCGGCGGGGAGAAGCGCGAGAGAAGCGCCCTCTCCTCTGCGCGCTTCCTCCTCCGCGCTGGCCAGCCAGGAGGGGGGGATTGAGTGTATGTGTATTTCCGTGTGCATTTGCGTGTGCATTTATGTGTGCGTGTTTGCGCGTGTGCGTGCGCAGCGAATCCCGGGCCGCGGGGCTCTCCACAGAGCCGTGCGCGGGCGCGGAGCGGAGCAGGGCGGTGGTGGGGGGGATCGGGCCCGCAGCCAGGGCCTGGCGCGGCTGGGGGCCCTGTGAGGAATGGATCTGCCCGCGCAGCCACCACCCCCACCGCCGGATATAAATACGTTTATTTATTTATTTATTTATTTGCTTGCTTGCTTTCCGTAAAAGAGAGGATTTTCTCTATTTCCAGGCAGCCGCGGGGGAGGGCAGCCCGCGCTGCCGCCTTCCTGCGGGCGCAGTCGCGGTTCGCGGACAATTTCCGCCGCTTTTCCCGGCGCCTTTGGGCTCCAGGCGGGCACCGCGGGCACCCGCGGGGGGCTCCCGGCCGCATCCGTCCGATGAGGGAGCCAGAAACTCAAAGGCGTCCGCTTAAATCCGACTTCTCTCCTGTTCGGGCGAGGTGTCCATAATTCTTTGATTGAAACTCGAAAGATAAATCAAAACGGACCTTAATAGACTAGGTAAAATATCCCCGCGCGCGTTCGTAGGCACATAATAATCCCAGGCTGCAGAGATAATCACGCACGCTGTTCACCATCTGTATCTTTTGGAGCACAGAAAAAAATGTCGCCATTTTGGTCTCATGCTGAAATATTATCAATCTTTGGGCTTTATCTAGTTCCAAGAGCCATCCTTGCCTGATGTTGCAACATTGTCATGCGGCCATGAATCTATATAGAGCTTTTCTGCATAAATAGATAAAACATGTCCAAAGAAAGGGATTGCAAATATATTTATACCACGTTGTTTATTTTAGATATAGGTAGGTAGCCATTGTGGGAAGGGTTATTTAGTCTGATATTTGTCACTGAAACGTAATTATTACTCAATGCAAACCACCGACAGATTATCATTTTCACAGGAGAACAAAAGTGCTTTTTTGGCAGTTGATGCGAGATCATAAAATCTTTCAAATAAGCGCACTTTATATATTTGAGAATAAAGCTCAAAACAACTTCCCCCTCCCCCCGCCTCTCGTATTAGTTACGTTACATAAAACAAAAGGTAACGGTGCAATCGGTGAATATTTAATGCGTTAGTTTAACGTTAGCACTACGAATTACCGTTGCAGAAAAAAAAAAAAAAAAGATTTCATTCCATTCGCCCCGCACACTCTGAAGAAAGAAAAATATAGGCAATTTTGTCTGTCCCCTCCTTTTTTTTTTATTTTTCAGAAAAAACACCCTACCCCATTTTCCCAATCTGTACATTACATACAAGAATCTGTATCTTTGCATTAAAATTCGACCGATTAACAGATCTCTCTGGAGGCAGAAGTAATTGATTTGCCCAAGAATTTCGCGTCCCCTCTCCAAAGGTTTTGTTCCAGGTGGTTTTTGTATTAGACTAACCACAAGAAACAAATGTGCAGAATAGAGACACCCACACAGATTTTACTCACAAAGCCTGGTTAGAGTCCAAACCTCTCTCTTTATTATTTGTCATCCTGCTGTTAATCCCAATATTTTCCAGAAAAATAAAATAAAATAAAGAAAAAGTAAAGTCTGAACCCAAGGTAGGCACTGAGAAGTAAAATAAAAACGGACTCTTCCCACAGGCAGGAGAATCGTCCTCTGCCAGCATATTTTAAAAACATTTTTTTCTTGTTTACTTGCGTTTCTTGCTCTGCCTCTTTTCTCGGCCACATTTGATCTTGGAAAGAGCAAGAAGCTTTAAATGTGTTCTTAAGGGCCAGTAGCTGTCAAACCTTTTGGCGGCCAAGATTGATCGCGCGCAGACACCACCAGAGCTTTGTTTGGACTAAAAGCAAGAAAATTAACCCCCTTGCATTTTCCAACAGCATCGATATTTGTAAGGCATCCCTTTTGAGGGATTAAATGACAAGTCCCGTTCTATATTTTATTTAAACAAGCAACCACCAAAAAGCCCATTTAATGCCTCCCAGCCCCTCCCCTCCCCCTCTCTCCAATGCCTTCACAGATATGCTACATCTTGTGCGTGCATTAACTTAAAACTGATTTTTAAATGCACTTCGCGCAGTCTGGATGTAGACTGATCCGATGAGTGCTTGGGGTCTCCTTTTTTTTTTCTTCTTCTCTCTCTCTCTCCTTTTTTTTTTTCCTTTTTTTTTCTTCTTTTCCCTTTTTCTTCTTTTCTCTCTCTCTTTTATTTTTTATTTTTTTAAAAGAAGACGCCTGCCGATCCTTTAATCGCAACTCCGAAAATAAAGAGACGCCAAGGCATCGCTCTGGCCATGGTGCCCGGCTGCAGGAGGATGCGGAGCCCCGGCTGGGCTGCGCCGCCCGCGCTCTGCCCGCGCAACCGCCCGTGGGCACCCGCCCGGCCTGCGCTCCGCGGACCTCGGCCCCGGCTCCGCTGCCCACAGGACTCCTGGTTTCGGCCACCCTTGTCATCGCTCTCCCGCTCGCCTCGCTTTGCTTGGAAAACAAAACAAAAAATATCGTGTCCGAACCATCCCGACTGGTGACTTGCCTCGACGGTGAGGGGCGGCGAGGCTGGCGAGGCGAGTGCCCTGCCTCAAGGTACAAACCCGCAGCATTCTCGCTCTGCTTAGCCCCGTGAAAACGAGTCCGCTACCAGCCCATATATTTCTTGGTAATCGAAAATACTCACCAGACCCAGCCTACCACGGTTATTAAGCAAATTATGCCAGCAGACGGGAGTATCGTTTGCAAGCTAAGGTACGGGATTTTTTTTTTTTTTTTTAAGAGGCAGCAGCCAGGCGCTTTTGAATCTTCGCGATTTGGCTCGCCCCGAGAGATACTCCTAGGATATGTTTTACGGTCCAATCCTGGGAAGCCAACTGGAGAGGGAAGTCATGAAGCACAAGGGCTGCTGCCTGTGTGACTCTCCCCCTAGAAGCAAGGTTGCTGAGGAAGATCCTGTCAAACAATGGCTCGGGCATCGGCGGCCGCTTGTTCTCCATACTGTACACCAGAAAACCAAAAAAAGAAATAATAAAATAAAGGAAAAAGGGAAAGAAAATATATATTTTTAAAAGGAAACAAAAATAACACAGCGAGGCTTACTCGAGAGCCATAAACTAATTTTGGAGGAAGTGCTATCCCTTAGGAAAAAAATCACGACTCTCTGGTTCAGACTCCTGCCTGGGTGCAACTTCTTATGTGGGGGCCTGGCGGTGTCAAAACTTTGAAGATTAATGGATTACTTTGTTAATGACTCAAGGCGTCAGATTGAGGTGCTTAAATGATTTGTGAGGTGCAAAGCGCTTTCCTGACAGTCCCAAACAATGAGAGAAGAGTGTGCGGGTGGAGGCGAGGGAGGCAGCAGGCTGCAGGACGAGCAGCCACACACACCCGCTCGCACACACACACACATACAGCCCCTCACACACACATACACACGCACAGGCAGCCCCGACATCATTTCGCATTAGGACGCCGAGGGGATAGGTACTAGAGATATCATTTCCCTCTCTAAAAAAAGTGTAAATAAAGCCTTTCTGGCCCCCAATGAGGCGTTCCTTCCCGACTTTTTTGGATCAATCAAACAGACAGTGGCTTCTTTTGATTAAAGCCCAAATTGTCATTGGGCAGAGGCAATCATGTGACAACCAATTCGGTCCAATTTCAACCTTGTCTCCATGAATTCAATAGTTTAATAGTAGCACGGTCCCCATACGGCTGTAATCAGTGAATTAGAAAAAAAACACCCCACCAGCGATCTTCTATGATATATTTTTTTCTTCTCTCTCGCCTTTTTCCTGGGCCTGCCCCCCCCCGAGCCCCCGACATCCGAGGGAACTTTTTCTCCGCGGGGGCTGCGAGTGGAAGGCCATGAATTTCGAATTTGAGCGAGAGATCGGTTTTATCAATAGTCAGCCATCGCTTGCTGAGTGCCTGACATCTTTTCCCCCTGTCGGTGATACATTTCAAAGTTCATCAATCAAGAACTCGACGCTTTCACACTCGACACTGATTCCTCCTCCTTTTGAGCAGACCATCCCCAGCCTGAACCCAAGCAGCCACCCGCGCCACAGCGGCGGCGGCCGCCCCCGGGCGAGCCCCCGCGGCCGCAGCGGCAGCCCGGGCCCCGCGGCCGCCCCGCCGCCCCCGGAGTACCCCTGGATGAAAGAGAAAAAGGCGACCAAGCGACCCGCGCTACCGCCCGCGCCGGCCTCTGCCTCAGCCGCCGGACCTGCCTGCCTGAGCCACAAAGGTCAGTGCAAAGACTTGGCGCTTTCTCGGCTCCTCGCAGCCCCCCGGCTTGGCCGGGGAAGGGGCTGAGGGGCGGGCGGGCGGCGAGGAAGGCGCTGCGCAAACCCCAACTTTCCCCCAACTCGCTTCACGCGGGATGATTTATTTGAGTTGGAGCTGACCTCTCTTGTCTCGCTGTCCTAGAGTTGGGATATTTGACAGTAATGAAGAGTGATAGATTGCTCCCGCTCAGCTAAGCAGCTGATGCATTAATTATAAATTGCGCTATGGCTAATATAAAGTTTGCTCCGGCGTGGGGAGGTTGGGGAGCTGGAGGCAATAATTTGGTGGAGGTGGCCGAGGGGGACGCAGCTCCGGGCGCTCAGCAGTGCAGCACAATGGGTTTGCTGCATCCAAAGGCGGCCATTTTGTTGCAGTTGCTATTTTATGCTATGTAGACCTATAGATGTGGAGGCACATACGCAAGGAGAGATGGAGAGAGTGCTCCCTCCCCGGCCCGGGATGCAACGGGCTAGGATGCTGAAATTCGTCCTGTGCATTTATCTGTTTTGTGCGTGTGCGTGTGTGCGTGTGTGAGGTTTGGCTTCTGCTTCTCTGGCGGTGGTGCTCTGGGGTGTGTGGTGGTAGTGGTTTTCTTTTTCTTCTTCTTCTTGTTTTTTTTTTCTTTTTTTTTTTTTTTTTCTTTTTTTTTAACAGACCCCCTTGAAATCCCCGATAGTGGTAACGGAGGATCTAGGCGCCTGAGGACGGCTTACACCAACACGCAGCTTTTGGAGCTAGAGAAGGAATTTCATTTCAACAAGTATCTCTGTAGACCAAGGAGGGTTGAGATTGCAGCTTTGCTGGATCTGACCGAGAGACAAGTCAAAGTCTGGTTCCAGAACAGGAGGATGAAGCACAAGAGACAGACCCAGTGCAAGGAGAACCAAAACGGTG